>NC_143257.1:82436094-82739125 GCF_984573655.1 Nuphar pumila
TTGTAAGAGCCTTACTTAGAGTGCATATTTAGGTTGCATTTCACCTTAAAAGTCTTTAGAAAAACTTTTCTAAAAGAAACACTCTTGAAAATCTTTTTAGAAAACTCTTTTCTTAAATTTTCATGTTTATTAGTCGACCAATCGACTTACCAGTCGACTAATCCCTTCGTGCCATATTTTCTAAAAAGCCATTTTTGTCAAATTAGTCGACCGAAGGTTTTATCAGTCGACTAGACAGAATGTCTGTTTTCTGGAAAATTAGCAGCAGTCGACTAATGGTTTTATCAGTCGACTGAACAGAACATATGTTTTCTGAAAATTTAGCAGCAGTCGACTAAAGCTTTTATCAGTCGACCGAACAGTTAGTTTGTTTTTCAGAAGATTTTAGCAGCAGTCGACTGAAAGGTTTTTCAGTCTACTGATGATATTATTAGTCAAATTTTTTTTTTTAGTCAACTAAGTTTCAAAAGTTTAGATTTTCAAACAGCTCGATTAACAGATCAGTCGACCGACGATAACTGTCAGTCTACTAATAACTAACTATTAGTCGAGTAACTGATGTTTCAATCGACAAATTTTGCCGTTTTCCTGAAACTTCAAAAAGGCGTGTCTTTTCATTTTTCAAGCGTTTTGATCGTTCAAAATGGACAGTTTTGACACCCTTTCATACTCTCAACGTATGGAAAACTTTAACTATAAATATGAGTGCATTTTACACTCAAAACAACAACAATTAAATCGATTTGAATCATTTACTTATTGCTTTTCACTCATATTCATTCAAGTATTTGTTTTCTCACTCACTTGATATTTTTACTTCAGTTTTTCACTCAAATCCCTTTGAGAGATAGTGAATTTGTGAGTAGAGTATTTCAACAACCTCAAAAGCCAATTGCATCTCATTTGCATTCAAAAGAAAGGCTCATAGGCTGTATTGTAAGTTGTTACTTATTTTTCTGTAAAAAGAAGGACTCCTTAGTTTAAAGGAGTTGTTTGCTTTCAGTAGGGTTGTTACTGAAAGTGGGACCGGTTTTGGTCTGTGTGATCTTGTAGTTAACAAGGTTGATAGTAGAAATCTCAAGCGGGTTTTGCTTGGGGTCTGGATGTAGTTCGGGATAGACCGAACCAGGATAAAATCTTGTGTTCTTTGTGTGTTTGCTTTTCGATTTGCAAAATCCTTCAATATTCCGCAGACAATTTTTAAAAGCACTATTCACCCCCCTCTAGTGCTCGTTGCCTCGATCCTAGTGCACTTTCAGTGTCAACTTTCTAAATGCCTGCTGGATTTTATATTCCTCGTCAGTATCACCCATCGATTCTGCCTCATCAGATGTTTCTTCATGATGACTGCTTTTTAGTGATCTTCACATTCTTCTTCACTATTCAGCCCCTGCCCTTGTTTTTATTACGAATCTTTCATGAACTAGTCTCTGTTTCTTCAGTCAACATTTTCTTCATCATTTTTTGAAATAAATCATACATCTGAGGATCAATATCATCATTGCCCCGTTGACTTCCATTTTCGGCAAATCGTGGAGAAGAGGCCATTTCTTTCTCTAAGGCTGAAGAGAAACTGATGTGCTGAACTGGTGTGGTTTTTCTGCCGGACCTTGTCTGAATTGTGTAAGGATGCAAGTGCTCTCTCCAGAACAAAACTGAGGGTTAGCTGCTGAAAATGGTTTTGAATAGGAGACATTCGTTGGATATCTGGTAGACAATTTAAAAGATGTCCCATTACTAGGGGCTGAGTCATCGCTGGAGTCACGATAATCGCGCTGCTATTCTTTGCAAAATAAACAACTGAAAATGCACCTTGTTACCTAGGCAAGGTCGTCAAACCATGATAGAATGAAAATGAAAGGAATTTTATTGAAGAGAAAAAAAATGATTTAATAATAAACTTGACAGAGAGAAGGGGGACAAATAATTTTTCACCACTTCTGATAATCATTGGACACCCGAGGACCCAAAAAAAGAGTAAGATTGACAAAGAAATCCCAGCAATATCTGGCAGAATGGTATGCTTCAGACCATTGTGCTAATGCGAGATCAAACTCTGGGATGATCCCTGAAAGTAGACGAGCTTCTACGCATTTATGCCTCTGAGAAAACTGCCTGACACAGTGCTCTGGATGATAGTAAGCACAGAAGAATGGGCTACGTAGCCTGAACCGCTTGCCGTATGTATAAGTATATCTAAGAGGTGACTCCTGACAATCAAAGTAGTCCCACACGACCTCTTCTTCCTGAAGATTATCGATCAAGAACCGGTATCGTGCAACTAGAAGAAGCTTTTCGCCATTGTATCTGAATGAGCTAGCTCTGGTTGGCACATGTCGGAGGAACCAGGACTGCAAGGCATAAGTGAACCCTTTGACTAGAATTGATTCTTCGAGTGTGAAGCGAGTCAACCCTCGGTACAGAAAAATGAGTGCAGCCATGGCTATGGAGAGGCGGCTGGTCTGTGTTATCGTCGCGAAATTTTTCCCGTCTTCCCTTCCTTGCGGAAGAGAAAGAGGGAAATGCTTTCGCGATTCAAACTTGACCGGATTTTGGAAAATGTTTTGAAAATACTCGCCTCCGTTTTGAAAATTGTGGGAAAATCCATGGGATGGGGCTCGACCTGTCGGTACGAGGTTCGACCGTTCCTGCCGCCTTTAACAGGGGTAATCGAACCAAGGACCAAAATTGTGCTTGACTTAGCGAAATTATTGAAGTTATGTTCTATCCTAAATGCACAGAGAATTCAGGCATGTGCTATGAGGTTTTGGGAAAATGCAGCTTGGGAAAACATGATGTATGCTTGGAAAATATTTGGAGTTGAAAAGATTCTCTCAGGAAAAAGCTGAAAGTCAATTTCTCAGGAAAACTAATGTGAAAAAAGGGTTTTTGAAATCACGGGAAAGTTCATGAAGTTGTGGGAAAATCATGAATGGTTGAAAATCCTGGGAAAATGGAAGTGATTCTTGAGAAAAAGGTGAACCTTTGAAAAAGGGAAACACTTCTTAGGAAAACTTGGACTTTGAGAGTTTTCTTAGGAAAATGATGGAAATCTTGAGAAAATGGCAAGAAATTCTTGAGAAAAGATGAATAGTTGAAGGAAAAATGCGTGTCAGGAAAAGCTTCAAGTTTTGAGAGCTTTCTTTGGAAAATGATTGAAATTCATTGGAAAATTCTTTGGAGAGGGAGAATTGAAACTTGGGAAACTGAAATCCTGAGAATCTTGGCCTTGAAACACTTGGAAATTGAGTTTGATCTTTGAGGAAAATTGGAAACTTCTTTTGGAAATCTTAAGAAAATAACATTTTCCAGGGAAAATCGAGGGAAAGCTTTGATTTTGGAAATCCAACTTAGAAGTTTCTCGGGAGACTGGCTTTCATGGAAAACTGTGAAAAATTGACTTTGGGAAAACCGATTTTGGAAAATACTCAGATTTTTTTTTTTGGGAAATCGATTTTCTTGAGAATGAAACTTTCTTGGGAAAATCACGAGAAAACCAATGATTTCATGATGCAAATGATATGGGTGAATGAATGCACTTTAAAAGCTTTTCTAAGAAATTTGTTTGAAAAATGTGTATTAAGTCAAAATAAATCCTTCGCATATCCTGACTGTGGCCATGAATATGTTCAGAGTTTAATTGATTTAATGCACAATGCTTTGAAAACATTGAAAATATGATGTGCATTTTAAGATAGCCTAAGAGTGTAGGCTCAATGTGACTAGTAGAAAGATGATGGATCTGGGTCTCGTCCATATTCCGACTAGGGCCGTAAATATGGATTCTACCGAGTTCATCAACTCCCTAAGAGTTGGTGTACGTGCCATTCGTGAACATCTATAGTGCTTTTGAAATAACAATGCATGAATCATATAAGCAGGATATTGCATAAATTCAAACTATATGATATGCATCCTAGTCTAAGCAGGAAATTAAATCTCTTATTCCAAATTTTACATTATTACATCACTAAATAAAAGAAATTGCAGACTTCAGCTCCTTCATTTGAATGTCCCTGCCAAACTTGAAATAAGGTTAACTCAAATATGTGGGTTTTTCCAAGATTTTCCAATAATATTGTGAAATTATTGGATTTAATTGGATATAAACCCTAATCTTATGCTTCTTTGATATTTGAAATGATGAAAATGCAAGAAATTCAGTAGAAAATAGTTTGCAATTCGGAATTGGGGTTAAAATGACCAAAATACCCTTAAAATCAAAGTTATACCTTTAAAATCAGGGTTTTTTGAAGGAAAACTTGGTAAAATTGAGATTTCGAAATTCAAATTGAATCAAATGATGATGAAATGCAGTAAGAGACATGACATGCTGAAAAACACATTAGGACTGTAAAATCAGAATTTGATATTTTGCAATTTATCCAAAATAACGAATTTCGCTTGTTTTTCACTTGGATCCGGGTCCTGCGGGACCCTGTTTTGGCATTATGGCTAATCCGAACCTCAAATGGATTCCAAATTGCACCAAATTCGGTATGAAGCATCTACTTACTCTGATAAACAGCCTAGAATGCTAAAAATCATGAAATGATATGATTTAAATGCTAAAATTTAAAGAAAGTCTTAAAATGGTGGATTTTGCCTATGGATCCGAACCAAATGCAATGCTTAATATGATAATGCAAGATTTACACCATGAAAACATTTTTTGTTTTTACAGCCTCAGGATTTGAGCCATGGTGAGTTCAATAACAGAGATTTAGTTCTGACAGAGGTAAAAATCGCCCTAATCTGATGTAAAATGTTAAAAAAATATAAAACAACCATGGAAATTTATGAAATTAATCAGAGCTACTCACTACACCTACATGAACGACTTTCATGTTCATGACTTCTACATTTGATCAACATAAACATGGATAAAAATATAACTTTGTGCTCCTAAATTGACAAAACAGACCAATGTGACCAAACAGGGGACTGACAAGAAAAATCCGAAGCAAATATCAACACTATTCTAAAAATCACAGAATTTTAGATGCAAACAAAGGACACTTCGGACATAACTTTCACTTTTTACAGTTTTGGATTTGGAGCAATACCCAAAGAGAACCCATAGACACAAGTTGATCCAAAGTCTCAGAGGCCCAAATCAGGCTCTGACACGTGTCCCAAACTCTCGGTTTTTTGTCAGACATAACAAAAAATCATAAAAATCTTAGAAACTCAGGTTAAAAACTAGACATTCTCCCAAGTTCAGAACATCTTTCGGATCGAACATCGGATATCCCATGAGGGAGATCTCGATTTTATAAATCGGCAAATGATTTTCAAAACGCCTCCCGGGTAACAAAACCCGACTTGCTATTTTGAATGTTTACCGCAGTAAACAAATTCAAATGCTTCCGAATTTTTGGAACAATTTTAGGGACACCTAAGGGCGCATTCCGTGATTTTTTTTGGGATTTTTAATAAAAAATAAATGCATGAAATGACGTGTGGACATGAAATAAAGTTATAGAAATTTAATCGGTCATCTGGATCGATTGTCAATTTTTTTTCTTTTCTTTTTTTTATAGGTTGATCGATCATCTAAATCGATCAATGTGTTTTCCAGTGGCTGTCGTTCACTGCCTCTCTGGTTGATCTATGATTGTTGATACTAACGGTTTGAAATTCCCGATCGACACCATTACTATTCTTTGATGATCGATTGTGTAAATTTGACGTCGTTGTTTGAATCCGGCGTGTGTTTGAACTCCAGTGAATCTTGATTCGATCGGATTTATTGATTTTTAAATCACTGTTTACCTCATCCTCCGGCGAAAGCTGAGTTCAGAATTGCTTGTACCTAATTTTCACTAGTTAATTGGTGTGATTTCCAATAGATTTGGATGCTTGCAATTTAAGAATCTGAAATTCACTACGATTGGGCAACAATGCCAGATTTAGATGCTTGAAATTCACTGCAAATTTTCACTGTGTTTTGTTCTTAACTATTGATTTTCAGAGTTGATTTTGCTGGGTTTCACTACTGAATGTTAATTGCAACTTCTATTGTTTGTTTTGCTGAAGTTTCATTATGATTTTTAACTGAGTTCTGATGAGTCTGCTGTACCACTTAACATCAGTTGTTGGCCTTCTATTTCTGGTAGAGAAATGTATGTTAGTATCGAGTATGAAGCTTCATCTGTGCCTAATTTACGGAATGTTTGTCACTTCAATTCCTTTTCCGACATTAAGGGATTATCCAAATATCAAACAAGTGGATGGGGAATAGAGACATGACAGTAGTAGTACTGTTTTGGAGTGGCTGATTCTTTTGACTGAGAGCTCAAACAGGAGTCAAACAGTGGAATTTGTTGTTTCACCACCAGATAGCTCTGCATTTTTCCTCATATATGTGAGGTTCACCACAACAAAAGCCTTCAACAATGTGAAGGTTGTTAATATTTTGCATCTCAAAGGAGGGCCCCCAAAATTCGCTCACCATATACAGTCGATTACAAAGAATTACCAAGTGATTTGATTTTTATTTCATCTTTTGTCACGTACATTTTAGTAGATGCAGCCCCATTCATTGCATATATTGCCTGCAACACTTACATAATGCACTAAATTAGGTTGGTCACTTACTTGCATATCAATAACATCTGCATATTAACAATGCACCTGCATTATGTTTCACTTCACATTGCACACTGCACTTAATACCCACCATCCACTGCATCTCTTCATAGCACCTTCATCTCTTCTCAGTTTTTCACCTTCTTATAGCCATTCCTATTTTCCACCATTCTGAGTTGAAGACACACCTCCATCAAGTGACTAATCTGAAGATTGCATTCCCTTGTTCTCCTGAAATAGTTTTAATAAAGACCCAGAATGACTCGTTGAGAATCGAGCTATCCATAAGTTGCTACCTAGAGCCTTCTTGTTGGTTGTCGTATCTGATGGCTTTCCTGCATCAGTAATGTTGTTCCAAGGAATGTTACTTGTGGGTCCAAACCCTTTCACAGAAAATACTTTGGGTAAGTTGACCCCAGATGTCTCAAAACCATAAGCTATATTGCAGAGAATGCCATCACATTCCAGGTTACTTTGGTCCTTGTCTTGGGCAACCATTCTAATAGCAGTATTTGGATTTGGTAGAGTTAATAGCCATGGTAAAATGCCACTGACATATGCTCTGGACTTCATACTGGTTGGGGAAGCTACATTCCCTTTTTCCTACGGAAACATTTTGAACACTATCATTGCAATCCATTTGCTATTTTATGCTTCCACCCATGATTCCCTCATTTTTAAACCCATCTGGTAGTAAATCCATCCTAGCGTCGCCTGTTTTCATTTGCAACCAGTCACAACAAAGACCATTATTGCAACAACCAGCCTGCAGAAATCGATTTGTTATGAACAAATCGATTTGTTATGAACAAATCGATTTACTACCACCAGAAAATCGTGCATCAATGGGCTATTACTGAGGACTCATGGATAATGCTGTCATTGGGATATTCTGTCATGGGCTAACATTGCTGGAACCCTCGTGCTCAGAATTCATTTGTGTAATGTTGTTATAAAACAGTTTTGTTGTTAAAGGTGATTAATCGAACCACTGTCATGAGATGAATCAATCTGGAAATGTGAATTGTTGTGCATCCATTGCCAACCTGTCTACTACTTCACACATTGTCATACTAGTTGCCTCCACATTTTCACTCCCACATACCTCTTGTGCATAGTATCACAATGCACTTACATCATCATTGTTGCATTATCACACAACATTGCATCTTCACCTTCATTCTCAGTCACTGCATTCATTCTTATATCACCTTCTTCCCTGATAACATCTTCATCCCTTCACAGCATCCACAGTAAGTTCTAGCACACCCCTACCACATTTGCATCTTATACTTGTACATCTCCCTCTCATATAGACATTCATCATTACTCATCCATATTTTAACATTCATCTTTTTAGTAACTTAAGATATTTTGTATACATTTTACATCCACTTCTTCATTAATTTTAGAGCATTACATATGCACTCTAAATGTATGATTCCTCATCAGCATGATACATTATATTGTCATTAGCATAATATATATATATATATATATATATATATGAGTTTTTCCTCATTAGCACTGTCATATTTGTGATTTCCTTCTCAATTTGTCAATTATCTTGTGTTAACTCAATATTTTGCAGGAACAATATGGTAAATATTGATTTCAATCTTAGATTAGGGAGTTTTTCACATTTTCAGTTTCGATTTCAAAGATTGTAATAAATTAGATATTAATGAGAAATTTACATCTTCCTGCTTAGATAGAATGTATGAGCATATAGTTATATTTTCATAATTGTTTGTATCATTACATTTCATTTTATTTTTCAAAAGGCACTATGGTGAAACATGCATGACATGCGCACCATTCTAATAAAAGGTAATTAATCCTAAGCAAATGATCCACATTGATGGCCATAGTCAAAATTGTGGACAATGCTTAGGATTTTTATCTTTTATGGAATAACATTGGATTTCTTTTCAAAAATTATCATATTTTTCTAAATATTCCCTTCCTTTATCAGAGTTTAACTTGAAATTAACTCGAAATATATATCAATGGCCATAGTCAAGATATATTGAGAGTTAATTTCATTTCAAACTCTATAAAGAGACCAAAATGTGTTTTATTCTTCATTTGAATTTAAATATAGATTATCTTATAATACATTTTATGACCATAGTCACGAATGTATTATATCTTCAATCTTATTTCAATTCATTTAAAGAATGAAATATGCTTTTCAAAAAACCCATTTCCAAATTCTTTTAATTCATTCATCATTTAAGATAGAATTGCATCATTCTTTCAAATTATTTCAAGTTTTCTTCAAAAATCAAGTGATTCTGAGATAATTCCTCAAATATCTTCTTCATTTCTCAAATCAATCTTCAATTCTTATCTATAAATTCAAATTCATCTGTTTATCCTCAATTCTATCTTATTTCAAATTCAAAAACTCCAATTTCAAGGTTCAATTTAACTTTGAAATTTCAAATTCATCTCTAAATTCAAAATTCAATTTCCAATTCAAATCAAAATTCAAAGTTCAATTCAACTTTGAAATTCCAAATCCATCTTCAAGTTCTATTTGGATTTCTTGAATCCAATTCCAAGTTCTATCTGAATTCCCAAAATCGAATTTCATTCTCAAATCCCATCTGGATTTTCAGGGTCCAGACCCATCTTTGGATCTCATTTGGATTTCCAAAATCCAGATCCATCTTCAAAATCCCATTTAGGATTCTAAATTTTGGATTCAATTTCATCTTGGATTCCAGACTTCGAGTCCAAAATTCCATTTAGGATTCCAGATTTTGGATTCAATTCCATCTTGGATTCTAGACTTCGGATCCAATTCCATTTAGGATTCCAAATTTTGGATTCAATTCCATCTTGGATTCTAGACTTCAGATCCAATCCCATTTAGGATTCTAGATTTCGGATCAAAATTCTAGGATTCCAGATTTCAAATCCAATTCCATTTTCCAATTTGACTTCCAATTCCAAAATCAATTCTATCTCTTCGGGATTTCAAGATTCCCATTTCAGTTCCTATTTCTAAATACCATTTTCAAATCTATTTCTTTAGTCTAAATCCAAATTCAATTCTTCTTTCAGGTTCTGAAATTAAGAATTCTCTTTTCAGAATCAATCCATTCAAATTCAAAGTCCATTTTTGACTTTGAAACTCCATTTTTTTCTCAAGATTCTATCTCAAGTTCTAAAAATCTCCTTTTCTCTTTATTTCTTTAAATCAAAATCCATTTTTCAAGCTCTGACCATTCTAAAACTTAGAATTTCAAGTCTCTTCTTCCAAATTTATTTCGAATTCTAAGTTAGATTCAAAACCTAACTTTTTCAAATCAATTTCAACCCTCTGAATCATTTCTTCACTCTATTATCAAATTTATTTCAGAATCACTTAGAAAATCCCAAAATTTTCTAAATTATTCTTCTAAAAAAGAGCATACATCTTTGCATTTACACAAGCATGATTATTTGTGCATTTTAGACTTAGAATAAATTCTTAGACAATATCTAGGCAAAGCAAAAGGCATAAGTTCGATCCTTGGTTCGATTACCCCTGGTAAAGGTGTCAGGAATTGTCAAACCTCGTGCCGACGAGCGAATCGCGTCTCTCCATTTTCTCACAAATTTTCAAAATGGAGGCGAGTAATTTTCAAATATTTTTGAAATTAAGGTCAAGGGAGACCTTTGCAAAAGAGTTCCTCTCTCTTAATTATTTTCTTTTCTCTCTTCTTTTTTATCTTTTATTCCCCTTAAAAAAGGGAATAAAGGCTAGAAAGGAAAAGAGGGAATACAAGAGGAAAAATTTTGCAATGATCACAGATTTGGCGACCGAGATGAGACTCATCTTCATCTGGTCGAATTTGTGCCTTTTGCTTTGCTTTGATGTTATCTAAGTCTTTATTCTACAAATGTCAGCTTCAATTCCATGCAAACCTTAGGAGCCTAGACTTTGTCCTATCTGACATAATGCATATAGGATTTAAGTATGGTTTGGTAGGACCATATTGAAGAGAATTTCTTTATGCTCACTTAGACTTAGGTCTGAAATACAACTCTCCTTAATTCTAGGGATTGAATGCAAACAATGTATGCAAGTGTATGCTTCTCTTTATTTAAAATCTATCTCTTTAGGACTTGCATTAGAAATATCTGGTTTTATTGCATGTTGAACATGTTTTCGAAAACATCTCTACCTATATTGACCCGGTCTTCACATTGTTGAGCTGTCTCACTGAACCATAGTTTGGGAGAGAGCCTCACAACTGAACCACTTATTTGGGTTAATGCCCCCCTACCATGTACTTAAGGGCCATAATCCGAAGTATATCGGTAGGTGCTCAAGGATGTTGGGAAGTCATTACCTTAGAACCGGAGAAATATTTTTATGCCACGTACTTCGAGCTTCAGCTTGAGTATAGCAGCATACCTTGATCGGAATCAGATGATCTAAAACTTAGAGTTAGGATTAAGGACCTACCAGCCATTTCAAATATTATATTTAGAGTCATCTTTAGGGAGTGTTGTTTGTGCATCCTTGTTTATACATCTGTGATTGTGTGATAATTTGTATTTCCTTATATTTTCCAAAGATTCTGGGTATACTATTCAAAATTTTCTCTTTGTTTCCAAAACCCAAGTGTATTTTTTCTTTTCTTCTTCTGATTTCTTCAATTCTTTTGATCCTGCCTACAATTTTTCAAATTTTAAATCTTTGCCATCTATTTTCAAATTTTTCTTTCTTCATATCTTCCCGTGTATCTTTTGATTCTATTTCAAAAAATCTTGTTTACCTTTTCATAAATGAAATCGCTTTTTGCCAAGAGATATCCTTTTTTAAAATAGCATTTGTTCTTCATATTTTCAATTGTTTATTCTCCCCCATGGAGTAACAACACAATTGTCACAAATTCTGTGACGACTCAATCCCTAGTAATGGAATATCATTTTCAAATCTATTAACCTGATTCCTTCTTTTGTCAAAATTTCCTTCAAAATTCTTTTTTTCTAAATATCCCATTTTTAAGTTCTCCTATTTTTCTCAAATAGACTTCTTCAAATATTATTCTTCCTTCCTAGTTATACTGGGGCATTTTTTTTTTTTATAAAAAAATATTTTTTCGAAAACCTGTTTGCAGGCAGGATCAAATAAACTTTTTTCTTTTCTCAATTTTATTAATTTTCATTTAATCATTTGTCAATCTTATCAATTTTTATCCTTCTTTATTAATTTTATCAATTTTTTTTCTTTGAATTTTTGTCGATCAGTTTATATTTATTTACCCTTTCAGGTTAAGGGATAAACCTCATGCCTTTTTCTCATGAGGTATTCTTTTCCTCTTTTTCCCACTTAGGTTAAGCGATAAACTTGACCCTCGTTCCTCGAGGTGTTCCCATTCAGGATAAGGGATAATCCTGAGACCCCTCATAGTTGCTACCTATAAGAATTCTTTTGCAAAATAATTTTCATCAATCTTTCTTGATTTTGTAAATTTCTATCAATTTCTTTTCATTATTTCTCCTTAAATTTTATTCTTTTACCTTCTCAGGTTAAGGGACAAACCTGAATTTCTCTTTCAGGTTAAGGGATAAACCTGAACCTCGTCCTTCGAGGAATTTCCTTCTTCCCCTTCAGGATAAGGGATAATCCTAAAATCTTTTATTATATTTCAATTTTCCACCAATTTTCACGAGACTTTCGTCAGTCTTTATCAATTTTTATTCTTTATCAATTTCTATCAATTTTATTGATTTTTTATCAATTTTTCTCATTTTTTATTCTTTGTCAAATTTCATTAATTCTTTATCAATTCTTATCAATTTGTTAATTCTTATCAATTTTATTCTTTATCGATTTTTATCAATTTTATTAATTCTTCACCAACTTTTATTAAATTTTTTGACACTTTTTATTCATCCCCTTTCAGGTTAAGGGATAAACCTGAACCTCGATATTTGAGGTATCTCCTTCTTCCCTTTTAGGCTAAGGGATAAACCTGAACCTCGTCCTTCAAGGTATTCTTTTTTCCTTTCAGGTTAAGGGATAAACCTGATCCTCGACCTTCGAAGTATTTCCTTCTTCCCCTTCAGGATAAGGGATAATCCTGAAACCTTGGCAATTTCATTCTCGCTTCGATTTCCAAACATCTTGAGAATACTGGTCTCCTTTTCAACTTCTAATTGGAAAATCCAGTGCTCGTACTAATGCCTTTTTAAAATCCAGTGCTCGTACTGGTATATTTCTAAAACCCAGTGTTCGTACTAGAACATTTTCAAAAATTCAGTGCTGGTGCATTTCAAAACCCAGCGCTCATACTGGTGTATTTTCAAAATTCAGTGCTCGTACTTGTACATTTTAAAAAATCCAGTGCTCATACTGGTATGTTTTCAAAATCCAGTGTAAGTACTGGTACATCTTTCAAAAATCCAGTGCTCGTACTGGTACATTTGCAAAAATCCAGTGCTCGTACTGGTATGCCTAGCGCTCGTGCTAGTGTCTGGCTGATTGATCAGTTGCCCCACCCCCCCCACCCCCCCAGGTTCAGTCTTTACACTAACCATTCATCAAAATTCAAAGTTTTAATTCTAATTTTGACCTTTGGGTCATCCAATTCTCAATTTCAAGCCTTCGGGTTACAATTTCATCAATGTCAATCATTTTCAAGCCTTTGGGTTACAATTTCATCAAAGTTTATCATTTTCAAGCCTTCGGGTCACAACTTCATCAATGTCTGTCATTTTCCAGCCTTCGGGTCACAACTCTATCAATGTCAACCATTTTAACCATTTCATCAAAATCCTGGTTTCGAGCTGGTCGAACATCAAATCTTGCTTTCAAACTGGTCGAACAACCAAATCCTGCTTTTGAGCTGGTCGAACAACCAAATCCTGCTTTCGAGCTGGTCGAACAATCAAATCCTGCTTTCGAGCTGGTCGAACAACAAAATCCTACTTTCGAGCTGGTCGAACAATAAAATCCTACTTTTGAGCTGGTCGAACAACAAAATCCTACTTTCGAGCTGGTCGAACAAATAAATCCTGCTTTCGAGCTGGTCGAACAAAAAAATCCTGCTTTCGAGCTGGTCGAACAACAAAATCCTACTTTTGAGCTGGTCGAACAACAAATCCAGCTTTTGAGCTAGTCGAACAAAAAATCCGGCTTTCGAGTTGGTTAAACAACAAAATCCTGCTTTCGAGCTGGTCGAACAATCAAATCCTGCTTTCGAGCTGGTCGAACAACAAAACCCTGCTTTCAAGCTGGTCGAACAACAAATCCTGCTTTCGAGCTGGTCGAATTAAACAAATCCTACTTTTGAGCTGGTCGAACAAAAAAATCCTGCTTTCGAGGTGGTCGAACAACAAAATCTTGCTTTCGAGCTGGTCGAATAAAAAATCTTACTTTCGAGTTGATCGAACAACAAATCCTGCTTTCAAGCTGGTCGAATAATCAAAATCCTGCTTTTGAGCTGGTATTTTCATCAAATCCAGCTTTCGAGCTGGTCGAACAAAAAATCCTACTTTCGAGCTTATCATACAACAAAATCATGCTTTCGAGCTGGTCGAACAATCAAATCCTACTTTCGAGCTGGTCGAATAATCAAAATCCTGCTTTTGAGCTGGTCGAACAATAAAATCCTGCTTTCGAGCTGGTGCATCAATCAAATCCTGCTTTTGAGCTGGTCTTTCCATCAAAATTCTGCTTTTGAGCAGGTCGATTAAATAAAAATTCTCCTTTCGAGCTGGTCTTTCAAAACAAAATCCCGCTTTTGAGCTGGTCTTTCAAAAATAAAAAATTCTGCTTTCGAGTTGGTCGAACAAAAAAATCCTGCTTTTGAGCTGCTCGAACAACCAAATCCTACTTTCGAGCTGGTCGAAAATTAAAATCTTGCTTTCGAGCTAGTCGAACATCAAATCCTGCTTTTGAGTTGGTCTTTCCATCAAAATCCTGCTTTCGAGCTGGTCTTTCCATCAAATCCTGCTTTCGAGCTGGTTGAACAATCAAAATCATTCTTTCAAGCTGGTCGGTCAAACAAATCCTACTTTCGAGCTGGTCGGTCGAACAAATCCTGCTTTTGAGCTGGTCAGTCAAACAAAAATTCTGCTTTCGAGCTGGTCGGTGAAACAAAATCCTGCTTTCGAGTTGGTCGGTCAAACAAATCTTACTTTTGAGCTGGTCGGTCAAAACAAATCCTACTTTCGAGCTGGTCGGTCAAACAAATCATGCTTTCGAGCTGGTCGGTCAAACAAAATCCTGCTTTCAAGCTGGTCGGTCAAACAAAATCCTGTTTTTGAGCTGGTCGGTCAAACAAATCCTGCTTTCGAGCAGGTCAGTCAAAACAAATCCTGCTTCCGAGCTGGTCAGTCAAACAAATCCTGCTTTCGAGCTGGTTGGTCAAACAAAATCTTGCTTTCGAGCTGGTCAGTCGAACAAAATCCTATTTTCGAGCTGGTCGGTCAAATAAAATCCTGCTTTTGAGCTGGTCGAACAACCAAATCCTACTTTTGAGTTGGTCAGTCAAACAAAATCTTGCTTTCAAGCTAGTTGGTCAAATAAAATCCTGCTTTTGAGCTGGTCCTTCAAAACAAATTATGCTTTCGAGCTGGCATTCCAAAAACGAAATCCAAATTTGCTGGTAAAAAAAATTGCCAAAATCTCATTTTCATTTCGTTTCTTCAAAATTTCAGCTCAAGGTCCTATCAAAATCTATATTGAGTGATTATTTCACAAAGGATTCTCGAAAAATTTGCCAATTTGCTAAAAATATTTGTTGATTCCAATGTTTTACTGCACAAAAGAATCACCTTAGATTACCTCTAGTATTCTTTCCAAAAAGGTGAAGCTTTTTGTGAAAAGGGATAAAATTCAAATCTTTTCCCTATTGATCAACCAAAAGGATATAAGAAATATCATCGGTATGATTAGCAAAAGAAATATTCAATGATGTTGAAAAGCCAGAAGCGAATCGATATCGATCATAGCTATGGCGCATGTTTTAAGATGACTTTCTGGCAATCAGGCAGTAGAAATATCCTGAGCTATAAAAGAATCCACCCAATTCATATCTCCTCAGTCATTTAAGCTGCAATCAAATATCTGCAAAAGGGATCTCTCAAGTGTCGTCAAGTTGAAGATGAATATGCGAGCTAGACCCTGGGGCCAAAGAAGATTTGGATCATCTCCGAGATGAAAGAGTTTGTAATGGATCCTTCCAGAGAAAGCTCAAATCACCGTCGAGATGAAGGCGAATGTGATGAACCTCCTGACAAACCCTAAAAGATATTTGATTTTTGCTATCATCTAAAAGATATTTGACAAATGAGCCAATATCATTAGTATAATTCTTGAGACAAAAGAAGGATCAGAGCATCTCCAAGATGAAGGAGTTTGTGACGTACCCTTCCCAGAAAAAAATAAAAGTCATGACATCTCCAAAATGAAGGATGATGTAAAAACCCAAGAAAGCTCAATGTCTCAAAAAGAGTGCAAAAATGTCATGGTAAAAACACTCATATATCAAACTATCGAAATTGTCAGAAATCATCTTTTCTTATGCGAAATTCTTTTATCAATATCTTTTCATTACTTGCTTTTATAAAATTAAGAATATTTCTTCTCTTCTCATATCAGGAAAATGGATAGCTTCCTTGAACAAAAACAACAACGCTAATATTTGAATTTGACTCTTAAGACCGAGGAGTTAACCTCATTGGAGGACATACTCTAGGTAAAAGAGGGAATATCTTTTGTACACACGTGCATGTTTCCAACCATTTGAGTGAACTACAATTTTTATCTTATTGGCAAAATTTTCTAGTTATCCAAAAATAAAATAAATACTCAATATCCATTTTGATGCAACCTGGCATTGTTTTCAAAAAGAGTTGCCTCATTTAGGAGTACATATGCTTATGGAAAGCGATTCAAATTGTTGGGACCATTCTTCTGCACTTACTACCAACCGGAGCAATGTGTTCGGCAGTTCTCTCAGAGACAACAATACGTCGAAGCTCAATTGCTATCAGGGGCTATGGCAGAATTCGATCTCACTTCAGCATAATGGTCTGGAGCATATCATTATGCCCGCTACGGCTGGGATTCCTTTGTTACTCTTAAATTCTTTCCTAGTCCTAAAGTGTCTGCCGACTATCATGAATGGTGGCAAATTGATTGTCCACCTCTCTGTCAAGATCAATAAAAAGTTCAAATTTTCTCATTCCAATAAAATTTTCTCTTTTTCTATTGTGGTTTGACAACCTCGCCTAGGTAATAAAGCACATTTACTGTTGTTTATTTCTCTTTCAAAGAATGACAACACAATTGTCGTGATTTCTACAACGACTCAATCCCTAGTAATGGGGTATCTTTTTCAAAATTGTCTACCATATTTCCAGCAAATATTTCTTCCAAAACCAATTCCCTTAGAATCTAATCAGGTCTTTGCCCTGCAGAGAGCATCCGCAACATTTGATGGTTTGGACAAGATCAGGAAGAAAAATAACATCACCTCAGTACTCCTCAGCCTTAGAAGGAGAAATGGATTCACCCACATTCGTCAGAAGTCAAGGTCAGCAACCGGAAGACGATGGCATAGATCCGCAGATGTATGCTATGTTCTAGAAAATGATGAATAAAATGATGAGCGAGCAGGCTGGGATCAGTTCAGAAAAGAATCCATTTAGGCAGAAGTTTCATGGTCACAAGGATAAGAAATCAATAAAGACTTCCAAGAAGCAGGTTCAGCTAGAAGAAATCTCAGATGGAACAGAATTAGCAGACGACACCGACGAAGAATATGAGGTGCATCCAGCATTTCAGAAATATGGCCGAGAGCAAAGGGGTGCCCACAAACTGAAAAGTCAGGTCGCAGAAGATCCCCTGCAAGCACAGTTCAGGGAAATGGCTAGAGTTGTTAAAGATCTGCAAGCCTGCGACAAGGGCAAGAAAGTCTTCACTAGCGAGGACTTCTATGATGGCCTAGAAGGGGATGAAAATATGGAAAATCTACTCCGCAAGTTCATCAAGTTTGACGGTTTTGGCGACCCGAAAGCTCATCTCGCCACGTTCTTTGCTAAATGTTCTAAATTCAAGAGAGACAACAGAACACTATTTCTATGTTTCCCCCGCAACTTGGAAGGAGTTGCAGCTAAATGGTATGCTGGGCATATCAATCCTATCGAGCTGAAGGAGTTCGATAAAGTTGTGAATTTGTTTATTGAACGCTTCTTGTTCAACAAAAAGGCACTCCCAACATTAAACCATCTCTGCAATCTAAGGTAGAATGAAAACGAAAAAGCACGGGATTTCATTCATAGATGAAGATCATCCTACAATAAAATGAGGGATCCCATATCAGAAAGGCATGCTTTATCGCTGATCTTTAATAATTTTTCGCAACCTCTGAGAGGATTAATCTCCACTGCACCATCCAGGACTTTTATTGAATTGACTGAACAAGCTGAATGGCTCGAGCTAAGCGTAGAGAATGGAGTCTATGAAGGCTTCAAATTTTCCAAAAATTACCCCCAAGGTGAACAAAAAATGATGAATAAAATAATGAGCGAGCAGGCTGGGATCAGTTCAGAAAAGAATCCATTTAGGCAGAAGTTCCATGGTCACAAGGATAAGAAATCAATAAAGACTTCCAAGAAGCAGGTTCAGCCAGAAGAAATCTCAGATGGAACAGAATTAGTAGAAGACACCGACGATGAATATGAGGTGCCTCCAGCATTTCAGAAATATGGCCAGGAGCAAAGGGGTGCCCACAAACTGAAAAGTCAGGTCGCAGAAGATCCCCTGCAAGCACAGTTCAGGGAAATGGCTAGAGTTGTTAAAGATCTGCTAGACCGCGACAAGGGCAAGAAAGTCTTCACTAGTAAGGACTTCTATGATGGCCTAGAAGGGGATGAAAAACTGGAAAATCTACCCCTCAAGTTCATCAAGTTCGACGCTTCTGACGACCTGAAAGCTCATCTCGCCACGTTCTTTGCTGAATGCTCTAAATTCAAGAGATACAATAGAGCACTATTTCTATATTTCCCCCGCAGCTTGGAAGGAGTTGCAGCTAAATGGTATGCTGAGCATATCAATCCTATAAAGCTCAAGGAGTTCGATAAAGTTGTGAATTTGTTTATCAAACGCTTTCTGTTCAACACAAAGGCACTCCCAACATTAAACCATCTCTGCAATCTAAGGCAGAATGAAAATGAAAAAACACGAGATTTCATTCATAGATGGAGATCAACCTGCAATAAAATAAGGGATCCCATATCAGAAAGGCATGCTTTATCGCTGATCCTCAATAATTTTTCGCAACTTCTGAGAGGATTAATCTCCACTGCACCATCCAGGACTTTTATTGAATTGACTGAACAAGCCGAATGACTCGAGCTAAGCGTAGAGAATGGAGTCTATGACGGCTTCAAATTTTCCAAAAATAACCCCCAAGGAGAACAGAAAAAGAAAACTCACTTCACCTACTTTGGCACCAACAACAGCAACAACAATCGTCATAAAGGGCAGAAGAAAGATTACTGCTATGGCACAGGCAATTCAAATAACAAAGGGGATCAGAAAGGAAAGCCTGCTCCTCAATACAACAAGCCTCCTCAGCAAGATCAAGGGCCGAAACTGCGTGAAAAGACTAAGCATGAAGGATGGAGCTACGACAGGAAATTCACTCCTCTCGACCAATCACTCAAAGATATGCTCGACTACATGTTGTCGAAGGAAATGATCAAGTTGCCAAGACTGGCTGATCCCCTTGTGCCTATGAGGAAGTGGAAAGACCAATTTTGCAAGTTTCACAGGACAGTGAGACACAACACAGAGAAGTGCTTCATTCTCAAGAACATTGTGCAGGATCACATTGACAAGAATCTTTTGGTGGAAGGAGATGAAGAAGAAAAAATGGACATTCTCAATCATCCATTTCCTCCACACACCACAACAGTGATATCCAAACAGTCATTCCTGCCTCAAGAACACATCAAACCATGTTCCATTCAAGATCTGCCAATTCAACATCAAGTTTTGGTGCTATGGCAAGCACCCCCAGCCACTAAGAAGATGGACATAATTTCAGCATTCGGCAAGCTGAAAGTATCTGAAGAACCCATAAAGTCACATCCTAAGAAATTAAAAGGAATTTCTGAATTTCTTAATCAGTTCATCAAGCCCGCACCGGAAAAGGAAATTCAAAAGCCACTGACTGCTTTGTCCAATATTTCAATTTTGGACTTAGCCAAGAGTTCTTGCAAGCACCAACAAGTACTAGACGATTTGCTTAGAAAAATTAAAGTCAAACTCAGTACCACACCTGAAGACATGGCACAAATCGTGAATTCAGCCATGACAAATGCGCCAATCACCTTCTCGGATGAGGACCTTTCAGAGCCTCACTCCTTTCATAATAATGCCCTGTATATTGTCGTTCGAGTAAGAGGGACGACAATACCCCATGTGCTGGTTGATGGAGGCAACATCCTCAACATATGTCCTGAAATGACAGCGAAGGCACTAGGGATTAAGGAGGAAGAGTATATCCCAGATCCTATCACCATATATAGATTTGACAATCATAGTCAAACGGCTAAAGGCAAGATATATCTGGAAGTGTTTATCAATTATTTAGTACATTCCGTCCTCTTTCATGTGGTTAATGTACCACCCACCTATAATCTGCTGCTCAGAAGGACATGGATTCATAATGCAAATGTAGTACCTTCTACCCTTCACCAATGTGTAAAATTGTCCAAAGGTGGAATGATTACAACAGTACTGGGAGAAGACCCAGAAGAAAGGCTCCCACAGCCCATGATCTCTCGACCGTCATTCACAGCAGACATCCCCAGCATCAGAGAAAGTGAATAAATCAATCTCGAAGAAAGTCTAGAAATAGTCCAAGCACTAGAGCAATCTCTGCACACTGTAGCCATGACTCGATGAAGAGGTCCTAAATTCTTTAAGATTGGAGGTCGGATCAACTATAGCACTCTCAAAGATCATCCGTTGTTTCCGCAATTCATGAAAGCAAGAAAGGGATTTGATTTACTTCTGAGGCATGGATATCAACCCTTCAAAGGACTGGGTAAAAATGAAAACGGTCGCATTGAACTAGTGATTCAAAAGCATCGTCCCCATAGAGCAGGACTAGGGTTCTCCGGCGAAAGCCAGCAAAAGAAGACTGTTTTTGTTAAAGGGGCAAATTGAGAACCATTTTGTTATTCCCTTTTCATTCTCTTCAAAATAAATGTCTCATTCTACCAATGTCTTTGATCAATGTCAAAATCAATAAAATTTCAAGTTTCTTTGTCTATCTGGATGTCATCTATTTCCCTTCTCTATCTCCTCATTTTATAATTCTAATGTCATTTTATGCATGATTCTTTTCAAACACTATTTGTATTATGATGGGCGATTTTTCCTGAATCAAATTTCTTATCCAAAATTTCAGAATGTCTCCTTGAGCAATCAAGAAGCTCGTTCTCAATTCAAAGGCTTTCCAGAAGTCGGCAGCAATTCACCGAGTCAAAGCGAGCACAAGAGATGACAAGGTTATAAAGCAGTCAAACGATTATGCAGAATTTGATCAGTCTCTTCTGGAATTACCAGAGTTCACCTTAGCTCAGAAGCAGGATGAACCATCAGTTATAGTCCAAGACCCGACTAAAGATGTCAATATCGGTTCAGAAGACAATCCCAAGATTCTAAAGATAGGTACCAGTCTAAGTCTGGAAGAGAAGAAAAGGCTCACCAATTTTCTCAAGCAACATGAAGAAGTGTTCGCATAGACATATGAAGATATGTCGAGCTTAGACCCCAAATTAGTCGAACACCGCCTCGTTTTAAAGCTAGATGCTAAGCCAGTCAAGCAGAAGTTGAGGAAAATGGATCCCAGAATAAAACAACAAGTCAAAGAAGGACTCGAAGATTTGCTCAAAGCAGGATTCATTTGAACTATTGACTACCCAGATTGGTTAGCCAATATTGTCGTTATTCCAAAGAAAAGTGGCAAAGTGAGGATTTGCATAGACTTCAGAGATCTCAACAAGGCAACTCCGAAAGATGATTATCCACTTCCAAGCATTGATCTTCTAATCGACAACACAACAAGACATGCCATGTTCTCTTTTATGGATGGATATTCCGGCTATAACCAGATTAAGTTGGCTGCCCGCGACCAATCAAAAACTTCCTTCACTATGCCTTGGGGCACTTTTTGTTATACACTCATGCCATTTGGGCTCAAGAATGCTGGAGCAACATATCAACGCGTGATGGCCGTCATCTTTCACAATCAGATGCGCAAAATCATGGATGTGTATGTTGATGATATCCTCATGAAATCCAAAGAGGAAGATGATCACATCGAAGCTCTTGATCAAGTGTTTAAACGACTTATTCTTTATAAGTTAAGACTTAACCCTCAAAAGTGTGTTTTTGGAGACGAATCAGGCAAATTGTTGGGCTTTCTGGTAAGCAAAAAGGGAATTGAAGTTGACCCAACCAAAGCAAAGGCTATCATTGATATGCCACCCCCAACAAATCTCAAAGAATTGTATAGCCTTCAGGAGCGCATGCAATCAATTCGGCGATTTATTTTCAACTTGGCAATGAGATGCGAGCCTTTCAACCACTTACTCAGAATAAGAGTGAAGTTCGAATGGGAACCCGAATGTCAGCAATCATTCGATTGTATCAAGAAGTATCTTCTCAATCCTCCTATCTTGAAGCCGCCAGAATTAGGGAAACCTCTTCTATTATACATCTCAGTCAATCAAGTCGCATGCGGTGGATTCTTGGCGCAATACAAAGAAGTAAGCTTGATAGAGCACGTCATTTATTATGTGAGTAAGACTTTCATAGACTATGAAAAGAAATACTCTCAAATAGAGATGATCTGCCTAGCTCTGGTATGGATGTGTTAGAAGCTAAGACACTATCTGCTAGTATCTGAAGTCAAAATCCTGTCTAAACTTAATCCTCTCAAATACATTTTAGAGCAACCTTTTCTCAGTGGACGAGTCGCCAAATGGCAAGTCTTGCTAATGCAATATGACTTGAAATATGTCTCCCAGCACTCAATCAAAGGACAAGCAATTGCAGATCAATTGGCAGATTTTCCTCTGGCAGAAGAAGTAAAAGCCGAAGATGACTTCCTTGATGAGCAAATATGCAATATCCAATCTGGAATTTATTTTTCGATGGTTCCAAGAATATGGCTGAAATAGGCATTGAGATCTTATTAATCACTCCTGAGAAGGAGATGATTCCATTTTCTCTCAAGTTAGATTTTCAATGCACCCACAACATGGCCGAGTACGAAGCTCTAATTCAAGGTCTAAAGATTCTACTAGACTTCAATGTCAAGAGAGTGCATGCTTACGGTGACTCATTGCTCATTGTCAATCAAGTCCGAGTCGAATGGCAAGTGAAAGATCAAAAGCTATTTCCTTATCAGAAAATTGTTTCAGCTCTTGTCAGCAAGTTTAAAGAATTTTAGCTCTTCCATATCAAGAGATATTTTAATTAAGTGGCTAATAGCCTAGCCAGCCTATGCTCTATTATGGCATTCAAGAACGGAGAATCTTGTCGCTCTTTTGAAATTGGAAGACTCGATCAACCCGCCTTCCTTCCAACAAAACAAGTAAACCAAGTTGAACAAAAGAAGAAGCCTTGGTATTACAATATCAAAAACTTCATAGAAACTGGTGAATTTTCTCCAGAACTCTCAAAGAAAGAGCAGCGAGCAATCCAACGTATGTCTACCCGATATTTCATTCTGGCCAATGTCCTCTATCGTCGTGGATTCAGTTCAGAGTATTTCAGATGCTTAGACGAAGACAAAGCCAAAGAAGTCATGCAAGAAGCACATGAAGGCATTTGTGGTGGCCACGTCGGCTACCAAACCCTTGTCAAGCAGATCATCAGAGCAGGTTACTATTGGAAGACTATGCAGCAAGACTGTTACTATTTTGTGAATAAGTGTGTGCAATGTCAAATACACGCACCTTCTATTCATGTGCCAGCAACTTATTTGCAATATATTGTCTCTCCATGGCCATTTTTTATGTGGGCCTTTGATGTCGTAGGTCCCATCACTCCTTCTGCTTCAAATGACCACAAATACTTTTTTGCCGCAATAGAATATTTCACCTAGTGGGTAGAAGTCATCACTCTCCGCACAGTAGAAGGCCGACACATGGTCTTTTTTATTCACAAGAGAATCTTTTGCCGATTTGGCATCCCACATGACATTGTGTTAGATAATGGCAGTCATTTCAAGAATGAAAGAATGAAGACCTTCTGCTCGAAGTTCAAAATCTATCATCATTTTTCCTCTCCCAATTATCCTCAAGGGAATGGTCAGACAGAAGCCACCAACAAGATCCTAATTCGTATCTTGGAGCAAACTGTAGAAACAGGTCGTGACTGGCATGAGAAGATCCACGATGCACTATGGGCCTACCGGACCACCATTCGCACTCCAACAAATGCTACTCCATCAGAACTGGTCTACGGAACAGAAGTAGTATTGCCTCTGTATGTTCAGAAACCCACTTTGAAATTTTCATCACTTCTAGAACTACCTCTTGATCAATACCAGCAACAGCGATTAATTCAGCTAGACTTGCTCGATGAGAAAAGGCTAAAGGCAGCAGAACATGCTCAATCCTATCGCCAAAGAATAGCCAGACAATATGCAAAGTCTGTCATCGAAAGGAGATTCAAAGTCAATGATCTAGTACTTCGATCTACGGTCTATCTCAAGCATCATCCCAGCGGGAAATGGTCACCAAATTGGGAAGGTCCCTATGTCGTCAAAGAAGCATTACCCCGCAACACATATCGGCTCATCAATGCCGATGGGGTAGAACTACCAGATCCCATTAATGCTCAACACTTGAAAAAGTTCTATACTTAAAGCATGTATTCTTCCCTTGTAATCTTCCTATCCTCTTCAATAAGGATCAAACTTTCTTTTCCCAGTTACACTGGGGCATTTTTAAAATTTTGTTTTGTATGCAAGCAGGATAAGCAAGTCTCTCATTTTACACACTTATACATCCATGTGCCTCAATTTGCATTCAACTGCATTAATATCAATCTGGTCATTATTGAGATTTCAGCAAAAAGTCCCATCACAATTCCTAATTGTTATTCAAAATTGAAGGACAGTCATTAGCATTGAACCAAAATTCAGCGCTCGAACTGGTATTATTTCAAAATTCAGTGCTCGAACTGGTATATTTTCAAAAATTCAATGCTCGGACTGGTATATTTTCAAAGATCCAGTGCTCGAACTGGTACATTCTCAAAATCCAGTACTCGGACTAGTACATTTTTAAAATCCAAGGTTCGAACTGGTACTATTTCAGAATCCAGCGTTCGTACTGACATATTTTCCAAAGATCCAGTGCTCATACTGCCACATTCCCAAAATCCAGTGCTCGTACTGATACACTTTGTAAGACCTAGTGCTTATATTGGTATACCTCCAAAATCTAACCCCGTGTTAGTATCCCATCAATCATATCAGTCAATCTTCTAGGTTCAGTCCTCGTACGAACTTCTCATCAAAATCCAATTTTCAATTTTGACCTCTGGGTCACACAACTTCGACCTTTGGGACAACCAATTCTCCATTTCGACTGTTAGGTCATCCCATTTCAAACCTTCGAGTTACCAATTTTATCTCAATCATTTTCAACCTGCGGGTCACATTTGCCAATCTAGGTCATATTTATTCAGCCTATTGGTCCAATATCCAATTTCAATCATTTTCTCTTACGAGAGACCCTTTTTAGGGAGAGTTCGAGGGAGCTCCTTCTTTTCGCATGCTATCCAATTCGTTCACTTAGCCCCTTTTCAGGGAGAGTTTGAAGGGACTCACGTCTTTGTGAACTGTTTGCAAAACAATTTCCAATTTCACACAACCCTTTATAGGGAGAGGCTCGACGGAGACTCGTTGTTCTTGTGTGAAATTTCACTAGAGGGGGGGTGAATAGTGAAATATGATGCAGATCGATAAAATAAAATAATCAGACAATAAGGCACAACACATAAAACACAAAAGTTATACTGGTTCGGTCAAAACCCAGACCTACATCCAGTCCCCAAGCAAACCACTTGAGCTTTCCATTATAACATCCGAGTCACCGGATAAATAGTACAACACCCTCTTCCTCAGAGGTCTTCTTCTCTCAACAGAGAAGGGGCACACCCTCTTCCACAGAGGTCTTCTTCTCTCAATAGAGAAGGACAACACCCTCTTTCACAGAGGTCTTCTTCTCTCAACAGAGAAGCGCAATACCCTCTTTCACAGAGGTCTACTTCTTTCAACAAAGAAGAAAAACAATGAATAACAGAGTTACAATACTTCCTATAGAACCTTCAGAATGATATGAATGCACGAATGAAGGATTCTCAGAATGTTCTGTTTGTCACTCAGAGGATACTCTTTGTCAAAGAGCTAGACTTGACTTTTTCTCTTTTCTTTCTTTTCTTTTTCTCTTTTTTTTTCAAGGCTCTCTTTTCAAATATCGAATAGGAATTTTTCTCGTTGTAAGCTCACATGTCCATTCCATGTTGAATAGTTTATTTGAGTGTGTTTATATAGCTTTTAAAAAAGTAGTCGTTACTTTTTGAAATCGTAGCTTTTTGAGATGTGAAATGTTATGTCATTTCAAAAACATCTTTAGAGAAATTCGAGAAAGTCTTCTTTCCATAAAAGTAAAATGTAGGGTACACTAGTCGTTGTAATATTTTAGGTAATACATATTTTATGTAAAAAGTCTAATTCTTACAATAGTACATTGAACGTTGAATTGTAGGCTATTATGTAGTTTTGTCTTTATTCTAATTAATGATTTGAGGTACATAAGTACTTCTTTACTTTAAATGATTGTAAGTACAATGAGTGCTTTGAGATATTTATTTGTACATAGTCATGTCAAGTGCTTTCTTTATGTTGTGTTTTTCAAAGTCTACAGAGAGAATGAAGACTACAAGAAAGTCGACATTCTTGAGAAGGATATTTAACAAGGATTTCTTACAGGAGGTATTTAATGCTATACAAAGAGAATGATGACTTCAAGTAAGTCGACATTCTATGGGTTTGTAAAAAGGTAACTAGAGTCTTTTCAAAACCTTTATTATATTTGTTTTCTTTGTGTAGTCGATTTTCATGTTTTGTCTTTTTCCTATATTTGAAATCATTTCTTTAAAGAAGGTAACTAGAGTCTTTTCAAAACATATTATATTTGTTTTTCTTTGTGTAGCCGATTTCATGTTTTTGTCTTTTTCCTATATTTGAAATCATTTCTTTAAAGAAGGTGACTAGAGTCTTTTCAAAACATATTATATTTGTTTTTCTTTGTGTAGTCGATTTCATGTTTTGTCTTTTTCCTACTTTTAAAAACATTACTTTTCAAGTTGTCTTGTATATGATATAAGGTACAATTATTACATTTTGAAATCATGTCAAAATACCTTTTTCATAAAGGGTTGTAAGAAGGTACAATTATTTGTTTTTAAAAAGGAGCTTTTTGAAACTATCGTATACTTTTATGAAATAGCTTTTATGAGTGAGTATGTAATATGCAATATGCATGTTCCTGAAGGTTCTGTTACATATGACTCTAAAGAAGAAAAAAAATCTTCATCTTGAGGTAGCCGATCTCTTCAGTTGATCTTTAAGAATGCATGGCTCATCAAGCTTTTTCTTCAAGGAGTATGATTGCACCATAGTTGTACTTGAACAGAAAGTCTCCATCCTTTTTGGGTGAGATATCCTTGCATCAAATACTCGTTAGATTTATGGCAAAACATATCCAGTCATAATATAACATTTTTCAAGAGCACATATTATCATATCATATAAACTCAAATCCGACAGTGTATCATATTATGTGACATCAAAACAGAGTTTCTCAACATTGTGGCCCCCCAATTTTCCTACTAAGCCATTTTTTTCATGGAGGATCCTCTTTTCAGGGAGAGTGTGATGGACTCGTTCCTTTCATGACCCAATTTTCCGACCTCACTATTATCGGCCCCCTTCCAATAAGAGAAGCCTAATATTAGAGAGCTTTGACGAAAGCTCAATTTCTCTTCGAAAGTTCGTTTTGCAAACACCTCCTCTTTAGGGAAGAGAGAAGTGATTTTCATTTCCCATTCAGATAAGAGCTAAGCTTGAGTCTTCTCCTTTGGGGAAAGGAGAAGATAATTTTTGTCACGGATGTGTTGAGCCGGACCTCAAATGCTCTCTTTCACCAAGGATTTCAAGAACATATTGTCAATCAAATTATTTGTTGATTTCAGAATCTTTATTGCACAAATCTGTACCTCGGTTTACCTTCAGCATTACTTCCAAAAGAGTGAAGCTTTTGCGAAGAGAGATTCCAAAATCCAAATTCTTTCCATTGGCCAACAAAAAGGATGAAGGATAAATCCTCGATATGGCCAGTAAAGAAAATTCAATGTTATTTTTCTTTGATCAAATGACAATGAAACGAGATATCATCCCGATGCGAAAATGACAATGAAACGGGATATCATCCCGATGCGAAGACAAAAAAATAGAAATAAAAAGACAGCAGATGCCCTCAGTGCGCTCCTTTAATAAAAACAATGCTCTTCTATGATCTTTTGCCAGTGAAGCCCAATCCGGCTCCTCGATGATAGTGCTGAGGAATTACTGGCTCGAAGCGGTCATCTTCATTCTTGCCCAAGCCTTTGAAAGGCTGATAGCCATGTTTTACTAACAGATCAAATCTTTTTTTGGCTTTCATAAATTCAGAAAAGAGGGGATGATCCTTGAATGTGTTGTAGTCAATTCGCCCTCCAATTTTGAAGAACTGTGGGCCCCTCCATCAAGTCATGACTACTGTATGCTTTGGTTGTTCTGCCATCCGCAATATTTCTGAATTTTCTTCAAAACTGACCTCATCAATTTCCCTAATACTAGGGATATCAGTAGTGAAAATAGGTCTGGGGATCATGGGTTGTGCTAGCCTTTGTTCTGGATCCTCTCCCAGGACTGTTATGATCGTTCCACCTTTTGACCACTTGACGCACTGATGAAGAGTAGATGGTACTGCGTTCGTGTTGTGGATCCATGGTCGTCCTAGCAACAAATTGTATGTTGGCGGTACGTTGACCACATGGAAGAGAACTGAATGGACTGAGTAGTCGATGAAAATTTCCAAGAAGATTTTTCCATTCGCTGTCTGACCATGATTGTCGAACCCGTAAATGGTGATTAGGTCCGGGATGTATTCCTCTTCTTTGATGCCCAAAGCCTTGGCTGTCATTTTCGGGCATATATTGAGGTTGCTACCTCCATCTATCAGCACATGAGGAACAATCATTTCTCTGGTTCGAATTACAACATAAAGAGCGTTGTTGTGAAATACATGAGGCTTTGGGAGATCCTCATCTGAGAAAGTAATGGGAGCATTTTTCATGGCCTGGTTGACTATCTAGGCCATGTCTTCAGGAGTTATGCTCGGCTTCACCTTGTTTTTCTGCAGTAGATCATCCAATATCTGCTGATGCTTGGCAGAAGCTTGTGCTAGGTCCAGAATTAAGACATTGGATAAGGCAGTTATCGGCTTTTGTACAGATGTCTCACTTTTCTCTGAGGCAGGCTTGATGAAGTGTTTGAGAAATTCAAGAATTTCTTTGGTACCCTCAAAGGATGCTTTAGTAGGTTTTGCAGATATCTTCATCTTGCCAAAGGCTGAGATGAGGTCCATCTTCTGAATACTAGACTGAGCCTGTTGAAGTACGAGGACTTGATGTTGAACTTGCATATCTCTTTTAGAGCATGACCTGATATGCTCCTGCGACTGAAAGGGTTGTTTAGAGATGACCACCGTAGAATTATGGGAAAATGGTTTCTTTAGAATTTCCATGTTTTCATCTTCGGCACCCTCTACCAGAAGATTTTTTTCAATGAGATCCTGAACAATATTCTTGAGAACAAAGCAGTTCTCAGTATTGTGCCCCACTGTTCTGTGAAATTTGCAGAATTGATCTTTGAACTTCCCCATGGGCACAGGGGGATCAACCAGCCTGGGCAATTTGACCATCTCCTTGGTTAACATGTACTCGAGCACAGTTTCGAGTGATTGATCTAGTGGAGTGAATTTCCTATCATAGCTCAACCCTTCATGCTTCACCTTTTTTCGGGATTTCAGTCCTTGCTCTAACTGAAGTGGCTTATTGTATTGAGGGATCGATTTTCCTTTTTGATCATTCTTGTAGGGATTTGAACCCTCTGCACCATAACAGAAATCTTTGTTCTGCCCCTTGCGGTGATTCCACTTGTCATTCTTAACAGAGTGGGTGAAGTGAACCTTCTTTTTCTGCTTATTCTGACTGTTGTTCTTAGTAAAAGTGAAGCTTTCATAGACTCAGTTTTTCATGCTCAACTCGAGCCATTCGACTCGCTCTGTTAACTCAATAAATGTTCTTGATGGTGCAATAGAAATGAGGCTCCTCAGAGGCTGCAAAAAATTACTCAAAATTTAAGACAATGCGTGTCCCTCTGATATAAGATCTCTCATTTTATTGCATGCCGACCTCCATCGATGAATGAAATCTCTGGCCTTCTCATTTTCTCTCTGTTAGAGGCCACAGAGATGACTGAGAGTCGAAAGTGCCTCAGCATTGAAGAGGAATCGCTCGATGAACATATTTACCACTTTGTTATGGACTGAGCACGTCTATGTGACAGTTGAAACAAAAACTGATAGGTCTGTAGTAAAACATGTATAACTCCCTCATACGGAGAAGTTTTTACAAACGGTTTGCAGCTATGGATAGCTGATAACAATTCATATATACTGTAAAAATTTCAGCTCTATTCATGGAGCAAAAAATTTTCTGTGAGCTTTGTACCAGTCGGACAAAGTTAAGAAATTGGAAAAAAATTAGGGCAAATTCCTAAATCAAGGCTCAAAGGGTGCATAGTATGTATGTTTTTATTCAATTTCTTTATAGAATTAGTATGCATTATGTGAATGATTATGCAGGTCTGCTTTTATGCAATCTTATATGATTATGGCATGAATTGTAAATGAAAGGTTACACATTAAGGATTTAGGATCAAAAGGTCCAATGAATACAAGTTTATTTTTTAAATTCTAAAAATGTGTTGACTACATGTATGTTCATGATATCGTGATGATATGATTGTTTCATTGATATGAATGTTCATATATATTTTCTTTGTTGCATTGGTCATGTACATGTGTATGCCTTATGATGTGTGAAAATGAATAAAATATTTATGCTACACATGTGTTCAAGTGTCTGTTGCAAGTTTAATTAAGTGATTTTGTCCAATGCTTTATAAGAATGCATCCATGACCATAAAGTGGTTTAAGTTTAATGTTGCATAAAAAGTATGATTGCAATCAAATAATCATGTGACATTAAAACCCAAGATATTTGCTGGGAGAGTAGCAAATGATACAAAACTTCGTGGGGCAAGTCTGTTATGGGCACGAAAGGTTGCTCGTCCCCTCCCACGATTTTAGGGGGAAAGCCTCTGCATTAGGCTGCAACATAGATGTTATTGTACTCATGAGGAAAAAACTGATGCATCAGGTTGAAAGGTGTTGGGAATCTCTCTCGTATTAACGTCCCTCACCTCGTCTTAGTGAATGGACCTGACTAGGCTAAAGCCACCCGTGTATGTAAAACATGTCCTGTGTCATGGTCCTGATCTGAGAATGTCTGCCTGTGTCCTATCAGCAGGGCTAAGAAGTGATAACTTAATTGGTGTGTGCATTAAATTGGCATCGCATGCATCATCTAATTAAGAAAATGTAACTAAAGATAAGAAAATATGCATGCATTGAAAGAGCTTCTGCATATGGTAAGTCATTCATATTATCTGTTCATGCATGGTGTATTTTAAATGTATGGATTTATGTTTTTCTGTTATATATGAAAATTCTAAACACGCATGAGTTGTTGTATGATTGTTTAAGTTAAATTAAATGTTAAACCATGAAATTTCTATTGAAATCTTTGTCTTGTTCTTCTGTCTTACAAGTTTAGCATATTTACTCTACTGAGACATGTTGTCTGACCCTATATGGTTTAATATTTTTTAGGTAATGAGTAGGTACTTACGTGCGAAGGCGGAAGGTTGCGACGGGGACTGAGCCTACCTTTCCTCTGCTTCATGAATTCTGAACTCTGATTTTTACTTTAATTCAATTCAAGGACAAATGTGATTAATTTGGATATTTGTGAAACCTAAATATAATTTCATGCATAGTTAATTAGTTGTTAAAGTTTAAATTCTATAATTGTATGGTTGCAAGCATTCATCTGAAGTAGCACGCCAAGTTTTATGCCCAATGTGTTTTTCCGCTGTTAATTGCTAAAAGATTTAAATGTATTTAAAAAAAAAAATCCACCAATTTTCGGGTTATAAAAAATTGGGTGTTACAGAGAGAGTTAGACGGAAGAAAGAGAGAGATAGAGGAGGGAGAGGGAGAGACGTAGGGAGACTGAGAGACGAAAGAGAGAAACAGAGGAGGGAGAGCAAGATTGAGGAGGGAGAGAGAAGCGTACCTTCTTCTTCTTCTTTGCCAGAGACACAGGAAGGGAGACTTCAGGCTATTTAGCCTCGATAAATGTGAGGTGCACGCCTCATGCTTGAGGTGTGCCTCACTCTGAGGTGCATGCCTCATAGCGTATGAGGTGTACGCCTCAGAGAAAGTGTGTCTCAGGCTTGCGCCTCAAGGCAAAAAGGCCCTCGTCTTGAGGCGATGCACGTTTTTTTCACCTTGAGGCGTGTTTTTAACAACACTGGTTACATGGCTGACAACAAGATGTTCCCTCTTGATATCTCACATCTTGATGAATGTCTTTTTATTGCTAATGTAAAGAATGACTCTTGGCTATGGCATCTACGTTATGGTCATTTACACTTTAGTGGTTTGAAGTTGTTAAGAAAAAACAGATGGTATGTTGTTTGCCGTCTATTGTTTCTCTTGATAATGTGCGTGAAGGTTGTGTTTATGGCAAGCAACATAAACGATCGTTTCCTATTTGAAAAGCTTGGAGAGCCAAAAAGCCTCTTGACCTGGTTCATGCTGACGTATGTGGACCGATACAAATTCTATCTTTTAACAAGAGTAACTATTTTTTATTATTCACCGATGATTTTCCCCATATGAGTTGGGTGTTCTTTCTTGTTCAAAAGTTGAGCGTTTGAAAAATTTCAAGAATTTAAGTCTCTTGTTGAAAAAGAAAGTGGGCATGTTATAAAAACTCTTTGCATTGATAGAGGAGGAGAATTTTTATCTGATGAGTTTGATTCTTTTTGCAAATAAAGTGGAATTCGCAGACAACTGACTGTAAGAAAAACACCAAAATAAAATGGTGTTGTCGAGCAAAAAAATCGAACAATTGTAGAAATGGCTCAAAGTATGCTAAGTGAGAAGTGACTCATGATTTTTGGGCTGAAGTTGTGGCGACGTCAGTTCATCTCTAAACATATTGCCAACTAAGGTAGTGCGCAATAAGACCCCATTTGAAGCTTGGTGGAAGCAAAAACCAAATGTAAGCTTTCTGAGAATCTTTGGTTTTGTTGCTTATGTTTTGGTTCATTTTAATGATCATGCCAAAATAGATAAAAAGTGAAAATTGCATATTTGTTGGATACAGTGATGAAACAAAGGGTTATCAATTGTTTAATCCTATTACTAAAAAGTTGATTATTCGAAAAAATGTTTTTGATGAAAATAGTTGTTAGTATTGGAAAGGAGAATTAGGTCATCATTTAACATTTTTTGAGGATGAACTTAAGTCTATTCCATCAAATGAGAATATGTTATCCCTTGTGTTTTCATCTCCTCCCTCTTCAACTCAAAGGACATCATCTGATGACAACCTTCCTCCACAGAATGTATGATCCTTACATGAAATTGATGACTCATGCAATTTTGCTCTTATGACTGCAAAGCCTACATGTTATGAAGAGACAAGTGGAAAAAAAGAGGGGGATGAATCTATGAGAGAAGAGATTGTAGCTATTGAGAAGATTAACACGTGAGAGCTTGTAGACTTGCCACCTAAAAAAGATATAATAGGTGTGAAATGAGTCTACAAGGCGAAGTGCAACTCCAACGGAAGTGTGAACAAATTCAAAGTGAAATATGGTCTTAAGTAGACACCAAGAGCTTGGTACGAGAGTTTTGATTAATATTTTCATCAAAATGATTTTCGACAAAGTGAAAATGAGCCTACATTATATGTGAAGGTGGAAAGTAACGATGTTCTCATTTGTTTGTGTTTGTGTTTGTGTTTGTGTTTGTGTTTGTGTTTGTGTTTGTGTGGACGATATTATATACATTGGCTCTTCAAATCTTCTCATTGAAAAAATCAAGAACAATATAATGCAAAACTTTGACATGATTGATCTGGGGCTCTTGCATTACTTCCTTGGACTTCAAATTCATCAAACAGTTGGCGACATTTTTATCTTTCAAGAGAAATATGCACTTGATCTTCTTAAAAGGCACAACATGTCAAATCCTTGGTGGTTCCTCCCTTCTCAGACTCGCTCTAGCTTTCTCTTGGTGGCTCCATTCAATTTGAGTTCATTTGTAAGAAGAGTTTTATTCCAATGAACACGAATGATAAGTTGTCATTAAATGATGGAACAACACGTGTAGATCCAAGATTGTTCAACCGGCATTGTTGGTGGGTTGTTATTTAACTTTATCCCATCCAGATATCATGTTTCTTGTTAGCTTGGTTTCAAGATTCATTCATGATCCTTCGAAACATCATCTTGGAGTAGTTAAGCATATTTTTCACTACATTCGTGCAACCAACTATGGAATTTGGTATAAATCAGTTCCTAATTTTAACTTGGTTGGTTTTACTGACAGTGACTGGGCTGGTTTTGTAGACGATAGAAAAAGCACAAGCATGTATGTTTTCAATCTTGGTTCAGGTGCTATATCATGGAGCTCAAAGAAAAAGTCGTCCACAACATTATCATCATATGAAGTTGAATATATTGCATTTTCTACAAACAACTTGTCAAGATATATGGATGAGAAGAATTTTGGAAGATGTGCAACAATCTCAAGTTTCTTCATTAAAAATTTATTGCGACATGTCTACAATAGCAATGACAAAAAATCCTGTCTTTCATGGAAGAACCAAGCCGCTATCATTTCATTCGAAATGCTATTGCTGAAGATATAATTGTCTTGAAACACTGCTATTAAGTAACCTTATGGTCTCACCAAAGCGCTTTCACATCCAAAGTTCATCAAATTCAAAGATTCACTTGGTGACTCCATATTTGCATCATAGGGGAGTGATGAGAATCGTAGATGAAAAAAAATGTATGAGAATTGATAAAATATGTAACATCCTCTTTATGAGGATGGGCTGTGTGAAGATGGTGGTGAGAGTTGAAAAGTCAGAATGTGAAAAGGAGTGTGCGTTTTTTCTTTAAAAGGAAAAAACTCATAACTGTAGCAATATTAATGAGTTAGTGGTATTAATGAATTAGTCGGTTAGTGTTCAAGTACGTGAGTGTATGTCCATAATGCTTGTGTGCCTATAAAAAGGCATTAGATGAATGGGTCTTGTATGTCTTGGTTTTGAGTGTAGTAGAATCTGTGTTTCTCTCCATTTTCCAATATAGGGTTCTTCTACAAAGGAATAATTTGTTTTGTTTGGGTTTTTAGTGTTAAAATCCATGATCCTCACATGATCCGTGTTATTGTTATTCTGAATGAGTGTTGTCCCAGATTACTTTGACCAATTGATTAATTGTTGTTAGTTAGAAAACATATATATTTTCTTGCAAGAATGCAAGGTACTTTTCAGAGAGAGAGAGAGAGAGAGAGAGAGAGAGAGAGAGAGAGAGAGATGTTTTTAGCATTTAAAAGAAACGATTGTTCTGTGAGGTGTGAAATGAATGTGCCGAGGATGTAACTTTGTGAAAATTGCTTGTCTGTCAAAAGGTTGAGATTTTCATTGCTGTGCAATTATTCAATGCTTCAGATTTATGTAGCCTGTGGAGTCTGATATCCAAATGGCTCTTTCATGCTGTTGTATCTTCTCATAACTTCAGTTGTTCATGATTCGTACTATGGATGTGAATTGGTAACGTTGGACCAAAGCTTTCAATAAATCTGTACAACTTGTGATTATGGTCGTCTTCAGCCCCATATAAGAACCCCCGCCAATATACTGGATTGTTTTTTTTTTTGAGAAAACCAATATACTGGAATTTTATAAAACATAAGAATAAAGGTCATTTTTACTTAAGCCTTTGTTTGTCAATCTTTCATCAACGTTGCAAGTGGGCCTGGTCTAGGCTAAAACCAAGAGAGAGGAAAGAGAAGAGAGGTGCTAAAGTGAGAAAGAGGAGAGAGGAGGGGGAGACGATTTTTCTAAAGGGGGCTCACCCCTATTTATAGTGTTTTAAATAGATCTTGGATCCATATATAGTGTGATCTGATCCATACCCTTTACTTGATTCAGGACCCAAACTTGGGCATAAAGCAACAAAATAACTTTTATATCCCTGTGGGGTGTTATCATCGCAAAATTTTTCCTCCCTCCCTCTGCGAGAGTGAGAAGAAACGATTCTGCGAGTCAAACTCGACCAAAGTTTTGAAAATGGTTTTGAAAATTACTCGCCTCCGTTTTGAAAATTTACGAGAAAATTTCGTAGAATGGGATCCACCTGTCGGTACGAGGTTCAACCGTTCCTAGCACCTTTACCAGGGGTAATTGAACCAAGGATCAAATGTAAGCTTTGACTAAGTTAAATTATCTAAATTATGCTCTATTTTTCCTAAAATGCACAGAGAATCAAGCATGTGTTATGGAATTTTGAAAAATAATGCAGGTTTGAGAAAATATGATGTTTGCTTGGAAAATTGAAATGCATTTGGAAAATGACTGGAAAAGTACTTGAAAATTGAATTCCTGGGAAAATCATTGAATTTCATTGGAAATTGGAAATTGAATTAAAAGATGAATTCTCAGGAAAACGTGGACTTTGGGAAAATTGATTTTGAGATTTGGATTGCTTTTCTGAGGAAATGGATTTCTAAAATGGATTTAAGAATTCTGAGAAAATCAGGAAGTTCATTGAAAAATGATTTTTGAAATGGAAAATGGATTCTCAGAAAAATGGGAAATCTGAGAAAATCGATTTTTGATATTGGAATTAAGGATTCTGAGAAAATCAATTTCTGAAATAATTTAAGGAACTTTGGAAAAATCGATTTTGTTGAGAAACTATATTTTGATGACACATAATATGATACTATCATATTTGATTTTATATGATATGATAATATGTCTTCTTAAAAAATGTTATATTATGACTGAATATGTTTTGCCATAAATCTAACGAGTATTTGATGCAAGGATATCTCACCCAAAAAGGATGGAGACCCCTGTTCAAGTACAACCGTGGTGCAATCATACTCCTTGAAGAAAAAGCTTGATGAGTCATGCATTCCTAAAGATCATCTAAAGAAATCGGCTTCCTCAAGATGAAGATTTTTTTCTTCTTTAGAGTCATATGTAACAGAACCTTCAGAAGCATGCATATTGCATACTCATTCATAAAAGCTATATTTCATAAAAGTATACGATAGTTTCAAAAAGCACCTTTTTTGAAAACCAATAATTGTACCTTCTTACAAACCTTTATGAAAAAAGTATTTTGACATGACATATTAGCTCATGATTTCAAAAACTAATAATTATACCTTATATCATGAACAAGACAACTTGAAAAGTAATGATTTTAAATAAGTAAGAAAAAGACAAAACATAGAAATCGGCTAGACAAAGAAAAACAAATATAATATGTTTTGAAAAGACTTTAGTTACCTTTTTACAACTCATAGAATGTCGACTTACTTGAAGTCATCATTCTTTTTGTAAAACATTAAATACCTCCTCTAAAAATCTTTTAAAATAACTATCTTAATCCCACTCAAGAATGTCGACTTGCTTAAAATCTTCATTTTCTCTGTAGACATTGAAAAACACATCATAAAGAAAACTCTTGATATGACTATGTACAAATAAAGATCTCAAAGCATTTATTGTACTTACACTCATTTAAGTAAAGAAGTGACAATTTCTAAATAAAATACTTTAGTACTACAAATCATTAATTAGAATAAAGACAAAACTACATGATGGCCTACAAATCCAACGATCAATGAACTATTGTAAGAAATAGACTTTTTACATAAAATATATCATACCTAAAAGGTTACAACGACTAGTGTACCCCAAATATTACTTTTATGAAAAAAAGACTTTCAAAAATCCATAAAGATGTTTTTTGAAATGACTTGACATCTCACATCCCAAAAAGACTATCATTTTAAAAAGGCAACGACTATTTTTCTAAAGGCTATATAAACACAAATCAAATAACTTATTCGACATGGACATGTGAGCTTACAACGAGAAAAATTCTTATTCGATATTTGAAAGAGAGCCTAGAAAAAGAAAGAGAAAAGAAAGAGAAAAAGTCAAGAATAGCTATTTGACAAAGAGTATCTTCTGAGTGAAAAGAATAGAACATTCTGAGAATCCTTCATTCGTGCATTCATATCATTCTGAAGGTTCTATAAGAAGTATTGTAACTTTCTGTTATTCACTGTATTCCTTCTTTGTTGAAAGAAGTAGACCTCTGAGAAAGAGGGTGTTCCCCTTCTCTGTTGAGAGAAGAAGACCTCTGTGAAAGAGGGTGTTTCCCCTTCTCTGTTGAGAGAAGAAGACCTCTGTGGAAGAGGGTGTGCCCCTTCTCTGTTGAGAGAAGAAGACCTTTGAGGAAGAGGGTGTTGTACTATTTATCCGGTGACTTGGATGTTATAGTGGAAAGCTCAAGTGGTTTGCTTGGAGACTGGATGTAGGTCTGGGAATTGACCGAACCAATATAAATTCTATGTTTTATGTGTTGTGCCTTATTGCATTTTATTTTATTTTATAGATCTTTATCGTATTTCACTATTCACCCCCCCCCCTCCCCTCTAGTGGAATTTCATTTGGTATCAGAGTAGGTTTGTTGGTTTCGACATAACAAGTCTTCCAGCACAAATGGCATCTACCTCTTATGCTCGTGATATTGAAGGTCAACACGCATCTCATCCTCGTTTCTTCAACGGCTCCAACTATGGATACTGGAAATGCAGAATGGCTATATTTCTCAAGTCCATAGATTTTGCTGTATGGAAAATTGTTGAGCATCCATGCACATCTCCATCCGCAAACTATAGCTTATGGTCTGATGAAGAAAAGAAAATGGCAAATTTAAATGCAAAGGCTATGAATGCCTTGTATTGTGCCATTGATCAAAATGAATTCAATAGAATATCTATTTGTGAATCTGCTTATTATATTTGGCATTCTTTAGAGGTTATTCATGAAGGAACCAACAAAGTGAAAGAAGCCGAAATCTCATCTCTTGTGAGAAAATATGAGTTGTTCAAAATGAACAAAGATGAACCCATCATAGAGATGTTCACCAGATTCACCAACATCACCAACGATCTGAAATCTCTGAGTGTAACTCATTCCCAGACAGATAAGGTGAAGAAAATCTTGAGATCTCTCACAACTGATTGGGAGAAAAAGACTACTGCTATTGAAGAAACTCAAGATTTATCCAAGCTTACCCTGGACGACTTAATAGGCAATCTTATGGCCTATGAAGTCCATATGAAAGAAAGAAGGGAAGAGGAACAACCTTTAAAGAAAACTCTGGCCTTCCCAGCTCTTTCTGAGAATGAGGACTGAGAAAAAGAATCTGAAATTGTGCTACTCACCAGAAAATTCCAACGCTTTATGAGAAAGAACCGACTTCCAAATAAGCAAAAGGAAAGAAAAGACCCTAAGGAAGACTCCATGTGCTATCAGTGTAATAAGCCAGGTCACTTGAGACGTGACTGCCCTCTTCTCAAAAGAAAATCCAAGACTGAAGAACCAAAGAAGAGGTTCTTCAAGAAAAAGGCTCTGCATGCTCAATGGGATGATTCAAAACCATCCACAAGTGAAGAGTCAAGTGATGATGAAGCAGAAACCGCCAATATGTGCTTCATGGCAGAAAGCTCTGTAAGTGAATCCCTTGATTTTTCCTTTGAAGAACTTCAAATTGCTTTTCAGGAACTTTTTGAAGAATCGAGAAAAATGATTCTCATAAATAAACATTTGAAATCTGAAAATCTAGAGCTTGTGCTGAAAAATGAAAAACTCAGTATTGAAAATTCTGAGTTACAAAAGAAAAATTTTCTGATTACTTCTGAAATCTCCTCTACTAGCTCCAAGACTAAAAATCTGCAAGTAGAAATTTCAGAATTAAAAAGTAAAACTGAGAACCTTATGAAAACGGTTTTCAGATTTACTAAAGGAAAAGAGAACCTGGATAAACTCCTATCCTTTCAAAAAGTCTCTTTCTACAAGAATGGTATTGGCTACTCTCATTTCAACAAATCTTCTTGTATGAATCAAAAGACCATTTTTGTCAAAGGTTCTTCTGAACCTAAAAAGGAGTATTATATTTTTAATTCCTTGAACTCCTCTAAAGTTATAGACAAACCCAAATCAAAATGGATATGGGTTCCAAAGTCTAACAAAAAGGGACCCGACTGGGTACCAAAAAGAAGTTTTACTTAATGTTTTGCAGACTCCAAAGAAGAAGAACAGATGGATATTAGACAGTGGATGTTCAAAACACATGACAGGACATCCAGATTTTTTTGCTGTTCTTCATCATAAAGAAGGAGGAACTATCACCTTTGGAGATAACAACAAAGGTTTGATAATTGGTAGTGGTAATATTGGTAATATTGGTAATATTGATAAATCTCTTATCAAAGACGTTCTCCTTGTTAAAGGCTTAAAACATAACCTTCTGAGTATTAGTCAAATTTGTGACACAGGTTATAATGTTAGCTTTAATCATGATGCATGCCTTATAGCAGACACCAACGAAAACATCATTTTAAAAGGTATAAGAAGAAATAATATATATATGAATTATACCTAGAAAACATTACTGAACATTGCATTATAGCTAATAAAGACACTCAACATTTTTGGCACATGAGAATGGGTCATGTCAACTCCAAATACATGTCTAAATTAGCTAAAGATAAGTTAGTACGTGGGTTACCCAAAATATCTTTTAAAAATGATTATTTTTGTGATGCATGTCAACTAGGAAAACTATCAAAATCATCTTTCAAATCAAAAAATAACATTTCAAGCAAAAGACCCTTAGAGCTTCTCCGCCTGGATCTTTTTGGTCCTTCTAGAGTAGCTAGTCTTAATCATAATAAATATGTTTTTGTCATTGTAGATGATTACTCAAGATTTACTTGGGTAATATTTTTGAAAAACAAAAGTGATACGTTTTGTCAATTTGAAATTTTATGTAAAAAAATACAAAATGAAAAATCTTGTTCTATTGTAAAAAATCCGCAGTGACCATGGAGGAGAATTTGATAATGAACTTTTTGTAAATTTTTGTAACTTGCATGGTATTTCTCATAACTTTGCCTTTCCTAGAGCTGCACCTCAAAATGGTGTAGTAGAAAGAAAGAATAGAACCCTACAGGAATCTGCTAGAACTATGCTCCAACATAATAATCTTGCCAAATCTTTTTGGGCAGAAGCTGTTAATACTGCATGCTATATAACAAATAGAGTTCTTATCAGACCCTTATTAAATAAAACTCTCTATGAATTATTTTATGACAGAACTCCAAGAATAGACTATTTTAAAGTCTTTGGGTGTAAGTGTTTTATCCTTAACACAAAAGATAGCCTGGATAAATTTGATGCTAAATCTGTTGAAAGCATATTCTTAGGATATTCAAGTCATAGTAAAGCATACAAAGTTTTTAATAAGAGTTCATATACTATTGAAGAATCTATGCATGTCAGTTTTTGTGAATCTATTGATCAATCTGTTCTTAAGCAAACTAACGCTGATGATATTGAAAGTACAAATTTGTTTCTAGATAACACAGCTAAATCTAATGAAGATGATCATCAAAGAACATTTGTTGAAATCAGAGATTATCCTCAAAAGCAAATTTTGGGAGACCTGACAAAGGGAGTCCAAACTAGAGCTCAACTGGAACGGATTGCAAACATGGCATTCATTTCTCAACTTGAACCAAAGAAGATTGATGAAGCCATCATCGATGAGTTCTGGATGCTAGCCATGACTGAAGAACTGAATCAATTCCAAAGAAATGATGTTTGGGATCTTGTACCAAGACCAAAGGATCATTAGATCATTGGGAAAAGATGGATCTTCAGAAACAAGTTAGATGAAACAGGTAATGTTATAAGAAACAAGGCAAGACTAGTAGTTCAAGGATACAACCAGGAGGAAGGTATTGACTTTGATGAAACATTTGCTTCTGTTGCTAGACTTGAATCTATTAGAATGTTTTTAGCATATGCAAGATATATGGATTTTAAACTATATCAAATGGATGTTAAAAGTGCATTTCTAAATGGTTTTATAAATGAAGAAGTTTATGTAAAACACCCTTCAGGCTTTGAAAATGAACAATATCCTGATCATGTTTTTAAACTAAAACGTGTCTTATACGGATTGAAACAAGCACCTCGTGCTTGGTATGACAGACTAAAAACTTTTTTATTAAAAACTGGTTTTTCTGTAGGCAAAGCAGACTCTACTCTATTTGTGAAAATAGTGAAAACTCATACCCTTATTGTTCAAATTTATGTGAACGATATCATCTTTGGATCTACTAACAGCTCTCTCTGTGAAGATTTCTCTAAGTCCATGCAGAAAGAATTTGAAATGAGTATGATGGGAGAACTCACCTACTTTCTTGGACTGCATATTAAGAAAACCAAGGATGGAGTTTTCATCAATCAATCCAAGTATGCTCATGAACTTCTAAAGAGGTTCAACATGAACTCAACTGCTTCAAAGAATACTCCTATGAGCACAACTACTGTTTTGGACAAAGATGAAGATGGTAAGTCTGTAGACACAAAGGTATACCGAGGTATGATAGGATCACTACTCTATTTAACTGCTAGCCATCCAGATATTATGTTCAGTGTTTGTTTGTGTGCTAGATTTCAGTCAAATCCAAAAGAATCACATCTTAAAGTTGTAAAAAGAATAATGAGATATTTAAAAGACACGGTTGATTTTGGATTATTTTATTCAAAATCCTCTACATTTGATCTAATCTCATACAACGATGCTGACTTTGCTGGAAGTAAATCTAACAGAAAAAGCACAAGTGGAACATGTCATATGCTAGGGCACTCACTAGTTTCATGGTTCAGTAAGAAACAAAAATGTGTATCCTTATCTACTACTGAAGTTGAATACATAGCTGCTAGCCTAGCATGCACTCAAGTCATCTGAATGAAACAAACTTTAAAAGACTTCGGTTTAAATTTTGAAAATACAACCATTTTCTGTGATAATACTAGTGCTATAAACCTATCTAAAAATCCTATTTTACACTCACGAACTAAGCATATTCAAATAAGACACCACTTCTTAAGAGAACAAGTCTTAAACAACATAATTAAACTCGAATTCATACCCACTAATCAACAGTTAGCAGACATCTTCACTAAACCATTGAAACATGAAGACTTTACACGAATTAGAAGAGAATTAGGAATATGCAAACTAAGTGACTTATAAATTAATTACACTTATTAAGATTAAAACATCTTATAAGTTATGTTTTTCCTTCTTATCGAATTTTTTTGTATACATTCTTTGTTTTTGTTCCTACTATTCAAAGTCAAACTATGTTTCTATATTCACGTATACTCTAAACACTTATAAAAACACATTCATCATGACACATTCTTTATGTCTTTCAACTTGTCATATTTCAAGTACACATTAATAATGATTCCTTGTCCTATTTTCTTTCACTCATATCCATAAGAACTATTTATATTAAGTAAAAGCTATCATGACATTGTTTACATCACTCATCTCATAACACCTTTTATCACTTTTGTCCTCTTGTGAAAATCTTTCTTACAATAAGCTAGCCGAACTTCAACATGATATTGTGTTCGTCACTTATTTTATCATACCTTTAATCATTGTTCTTCTTTTCTTATATTCAAGTGATATATCCCTTTTTCAGGACTTCCTTCCTCAAGACACCTCATTAGACCGTATGTAAATTCAATCTCTCAATTTGCCTATACGTAACTTAAACAAAGAATAGTATGTAATAATGATAAAACCACACTTAACCACTTTATGAGAAATCTTGCTTTTCAAATTTGAGTCATAATCGAGTGTTTATCCTTCTTAGTTTTTCACCACCTTCTTCAAAAGTTAAGTTGTTGTATTTCACGTATAGTTTTACTATATCATCTGTTATATCATATCTTAAGTGCAATCTATTTTTATCTTGTCATCCTTCACACCTTTTTATGAAAAAATTATTATAAAAACTCTTTTTTGAAAACTTGTCCTTCATTCTTTATTCTCATAAGTACTATTAAGTACCACCCTTTCTTTTTCTCTCTCTCCATCTAATTCGAAGTGAGCCTCCATCCGTGACCACTACACATTTTAAGCTTATCTTTTAAAAAAACAAACAAACCATGTACTCCCTCCATTAAAACCATGTTCTCTAAACAAAACATTAAGTCATATCAATCATAACTTTTAACTTTACTTTATGTCATACATCAAGTGATTGTTGTCCTTTATGACCTCTATGATCTCTCTCTACAAATTCGTATATTGAATCACCCTTCTTTATGACTATTGACACTCCTTCCACACATACCTATAAAAATACTTCTTAAATAAGAAATTATTGCTTCTCACTCATATGTCCTTGTTTGTCTTATTCACATCTCATTCTTCACGTATTTAGAATGCTTTCTCAGAAAGTAAAATTTTGTATAAAAAGTTGCTTGTTTTATTAGGCCATTATTTCCTTCACTCCATAACTATTCTTACATCTCTTCACTTCACGAAAATCTTTAGAGTATTCACCTTCTTGACTTTATTCATTCATCACACGTGAAGTCCAATAGGACACTCCATACTCAATACATGACACATCTCACAATTCGATAACTTCTCTCATAGAAAAGTTTTTCTCTTTATAGAAAAGTTTTTCAAAACTATGTCCTTCTTGTCATTTACACTAATATAATACACTATCTTCCAAAATTTGATTTGATTTATCATTCACAAGCTTCTCAATCCACAACTCACGAATTTCTTCATTCAACTACAATCTAAAAATCATTCACTTCAAATGTCATTCATTTCTTATCACAATTATTTTCTTCCTTCTATTTAATAGATTGGTTCATCTCTCACCAAATTCCCCACGACTTTCTCTATCTTCTTACAAAGTACTACTCCTTCCAAGCTCTTCTTTCTTAGTCTCTTTTTCCTAAAGCTCTTGTAATGGCTTCTTCCTCAAACAATATGATCACTGCCGCCAATCTAAGGTTTCCAGATCTATTTCATCACTACAACTCACTTTGCTCACGTCCAATTCATGAAGGTGAATTGGTTCACTACGAAGACTTCACATCATTTGACCTCGAAAGATCTCTCCCCGAATTTAAACACTTACTAGGATCTTCATCCCAAGCTGCCTACTATCCCGAACTTGTCCGACTCTTCTACACAAATCTTTCCACCAATCATAACCAAACTACCATCACCACCAAGGTCCGAGGATGCATGATTTTCTCCAATGCTTCCTCACTAGGCAACATTCTCAACCTTCCTTCCACCGGCACAGATCTAACTAACATAGTACCACTCGACCACTCGGTACTTCGAAAAATTCTTCTCTATAACCACTTCACACACCTTCCCTGGCACATGAGCAATCTCCAACCTCATGCTCAACTGCTTGCCCAAATTCTTCTCCACAATCTCTATCCCAAGCCTCCTCGCAAGGGATTAGTGCCAAGAAAAATCTCTCTCCTCCTCTACGCAATTTTCTGCTCTACTCCGATAAATTGGTCCAACATCATCTTCGCCCACTTTATTCGCTATCAAAAACTCCAGCATCTTCTTTTTGGGTGTTTTATAACTCTCATTTTAAAATTCTTCAAGGTCCCCCTTCAAAATGAAGTTATCCTCTATCCCAAGCAGATCCTCAATGCTACTTCCTTCAATCCAAGGTCCCTGCACACTGCCAACCACGGCTCTGATGAAGTAGATCCCTTATCTGAATTTGATTACCTTTCTGCAATCATGGATGTCCAGCAAACTCAGGACCCTATACTTCGGAATCAAGCCTCAATGCAACAGACCCTACAAACCCTCCAGCAGGATCACGACGCCCGAACACTTCAATCATCTCCACCTTCGGAGTAAACTTATTATTTTGGAATGTAATAACTTTATATTATTTTGGCCTGTAATAACTCTGCTTACTCTGATCCCCTCCTTTTTGTCCATAACAAAGGGAGAGAAAAATCTGTCTCCATTGTTGGAGAAAAATACTCTCTTTGACATTTTTCAATAATTTTATGATATTATGCATAATGTCTTTTTGATAGGGGGAGCATATTTTGTCATCATCAAAAAGGGGGAGAATGTTGAGAAAATATATTTTGATGACACATAATATGATACACTGTCATATTTGATTTTATATGATATGATAATATGTCTTCTTGAAAAATGTTATATTATGACTGAATATGTTTTGTCATAAATCTAATGAGTATTTGATTGCAAGGATATCTCACCCAAAAAGGATGGAGACCCCTGTTCAAGTACAACCGTGGTGCAATCATACTCCTTGAAGAAAAAGCTTGATGAGCCATGCATTCCTAAAGATCATCTAAAGAAATCGGCTTCCTCAAGACGAAGATTTTTTTCTTCTTTAGAGTCATATGTAACAGAACCTTCAGAAGCATGCATATTGCATACTCATTCATAAAAGTTATATTTCATAAAAGTATACGATAGTTTCAAAAAGCACCTTTTTTGAAAACCAATAATTGTACCTTCTTACAAACCTTTATGAAAAAGGTATTTTGACATGATATATTAGCTCATGATTTCAAAAACTAATAATTGTACCTTCTATCATGAACAAGACAACTTGAAAAGTAATGATTTTAAATAAGTAAGAAAAAGACAAAACATAGAAATCGGCTAGACAAAAAAAAACAAATATAATATGTTTTGAAAAGACTTTAGTTACCTTTTTACAACTCATAGAATGTCGACTTACTTGAAGTCATCATTCTCTTTGTAAAACATTAAATACCTCCTCTAAAAATCTTTTAAAATAACTATCTTAATCCCACTCAAGAATATCGACTTGCTTAAAATCTTCATTTTCTCTGTAGACATTGAAAAATACATCATAAAGAAAACTCTTGATATGACTATGTACAAATAAAGATCTCAAAGCATTTATTGTACTTACACTCATTTAAGTAAAGAAGTGACAATTTCTAAATAAAATACTTTAGTACTACAAATCATTAATTAGTATAAAGACAAAACTACATGATGGCCTACAAATCCAACGTTCAATGAAGTATTGTAAGAAATAGACTTTTTACATAAAATATATCATACCTAAAAGGTTACAACGACTAGTGTACCCCAAATATTACTTTTATGGAAAGAAGACTTTTTCGAAAATCCATAAAGATGTTTTTTGAAATGACTTGACATCTCACATCCCAAAAAGACTATCATTTCAAAAAGGCAACGACTATTTTTCTAAAGGCTATATAAACACAAATTAAATAACTTATTCGACATGGACATGTGAGCTTACAACGAGAAAAATTCTTATTCGATATTTGAAAGAGAGCCTAGAAAAAGAAAGAGAAAAGAAATGGAAAAAGTCAAGAACAACTCTTTGACAAAGAGTATCTTCTGAGTGAAAAGAACAGAACATTCTGAGAATCCTTCATTTGTGTATTCATATCATTCTGAAGGTTCTATAGGAAGTATTGTAACTTTCTGTTATTCACTGTATTCCTTCTTTGTTGAAAGAAGTAGACCTCTGAGAAAGAGGGTGTTCCCCTTCTTTGTTGAGAGAAGAAGACCTTTGTGAAAGAGGGTGTTTCCCCTTCTCTATTGAGAGAAGAAGACCTCTGTGGAAGAGGGTGTGCCCCTTCTCTGTTGAGAGAAGAAGACCTCTAAGGAAGAGGGTGTTGTACTATTTATCCGGTGACTCGGATGTTATAGTGGAAAGCTCAAGTGGTTTGCTTGGGGACTAGATGTAGGTCTGAGAATTGACCGAACCAGTATAAATTATGTGTTTTATGTGTTGTGCCTTATTGCATTTTATTTTATTTTATCGATCTTTATCGTATTTCACTATTCACCCCCCTCTAGTGGAATTTCAGATTTTGGGATTTGAAAATGAAATTGAGAATGTGAAAATCTTGGAAAATCATGGTTTGAACTTTGGAAATTTTTTGAAATCTCATTTAAAAATTCAGAGTTCTGGGAAAATCAAATCCTGAGAAAGACTTAGAAATTTTTGGGAAAACTGATTTTTTATGAAATAGAATTGGAAAATGAATTTGAAAATAATGAATAAATTTGAAAGATATTTAATTGAGGAATTGAGAAATTCTTTTGAAATTTTGAGAAATGCAGTGCATTTTTTAAGTTAGCCTAAGAGTATAGGCTGAATGTGGCTAATATGAAGATCATAAATCTGGGTTTCATTCGTATTCTGACTATGGTCAAAAATATAAATTCTACTAAGTTTATAAACTCCATAAAAGCTTATGCACGCGCCATTCGTGTCAACCATAGTGAATTTGGAAAAATGTGCATGAATGATACATCAAATATTGAAAATTGTTGAAATTAAACTATATGCAATGCAATCTTATTCTAAGCAGAAAAGTAACTCTTAGTCCAAATTATTACATTTGATGTTATATTGAATTGAAATAAAAGAATAAAAGCTAAGTCTTCTTCTTGAATGTTTCTGCAAAACTAGAAAACAATGTTAGCACAGAAATATAGGTTTTTCTGAATTTATCTAAAAATATTAGAAATTATCAGATATTATTCAGATATAAACCCAAAATCATACCCCCTTTGATATAAATATGATAAATAATGAATAAATTTCAAAATTAAACTTGAAAATTCGAACATATGGTCAAAATGACCAAAATGCCCCTGATGACCTTGAAATCAGGGTTTCCTGAAAGAATTTTTTGTAAAATTAGAATTTTGAAAATCAAATGAAATAAATCAAACATAATATGATGCAATATGATGATATGCATGAAAATTTGAAGAATTAAAGTTTAGAATTTCGAAATTGTGGTCAAAATGACAAAAATGCCCCTGATAACAAGACTATGGCCATGAAACCAGGGTTTTCTGAAATAAATTTTGCAAAAATGGAAAATTGAAATGCAAATGAGATTGAAATTAACCCTAATATGACATGGCATGCTTATTCACATGAATGAAACTCTAAAATGACAAAAATATCATAAAATATCAAATTTAACTTGATTTTCGCTTCTAAATTTAAAGATAAACTAACTTACAAAACAAATGAACTTGGAATTGAGCCAAATTTGTCATGGACACCTAAACTAACCATAAAAACATAATAGATCTCAAAAATCTATTTTTTTGTATTTTCTTAATATAGAAAATAGTTAAAATCCTAAGAAAATCAAAATTTTACCTAAAATGCTTATTCTACATGGGATTTTGGATATCAAACTTCCATAAAAATCTCCCAAATTTTATGGGGTGACAGAGGACAGTAAGTCAAAGATTTTTTTCTTTTACACATTCTAGTTTTGACCTATGGTCGGAACTGTACAGCTCTGTCAAGTTGGATCGGAATCCGACGACTCTAGGACTTAGGGCAAACAGACAGGTTTCAGGATAAAATATGGGGAAAATAGCAGACAGATGGGAAAATGGCTGAAATTGTGGGAAAATGTCCCTAACAGACAGAGGAAAATTTGATATTTTTACATTATTGGGATTCGTATTACGGTTTGGAAAAGGGCACACTGTTATCAGAGACCTAAATCTTTGGAATTTCTGGATATTGGAATCTGTCAGACAGAATATAAATCCGGGAAAATACTTGGAAAATTCCAAAATTTCCCAAATTTTGGGAAATGATAGGAAAATGGGTTAGAAACAACTTTCATGTTGAAAGTTTTTACATACGGGCTACGGGTTGAACAGACACGGCGCATTAGGGTCTGTCTATACCCTAACATGGAAAATTTGAGTTTTTCACAGAGGTCTGGGAAAATCGAATTTTGTCAGAGGTCAAATCTGCTTGTAAAGATCTCAAAATTTTCAGATACTTAGTAGATTCTACTGTGAATCTACTGTGATTTTTAAGGGGATATTTTGGATCGTCCATCTAGGAGATCCCATAGGTTTTTATCTGCTAAAACAGAACCTAGTGTTTCTGGAGGGTTCAAAACCCAGTTTGGATTTTTATTTAATCAATATAGTTGACAAACTAAAATCGACTCCAATTTTTGGCAGGATATCATAAACAAGCAAGGTATTCATAACAATTTTTTTTAGGATTTATTGATAAAGCAAATTGCATGAAATAAAGATACGATTGCGCATAAATTAGAAAACTACGAATATCAATAAGAGTTAAAATTAACTGAACAAAACGATTATGAACCTATGAAACTAACTAAATGCAGAACCTATAAATACAAAAACCTATATGATGATGATGAGACACAATGAAATCATCAAGGAGGTATGTTTGAATTTTTTTATTTTTGACTATTGGTGAGAAAGGATCCGATCCATAAATCGGATGGATCCTTTTCCTCAACGTAGCCTCATCACATAATACAACCATAAATTAACCTATGGATTTAACTAAAAAATAGGGATAAAAGGATGCTTTACCTTGAGATCTTGATGCACGGTTGGAGATGTTGCTGCAAGTTGCTGAGAATTGAGGAAGATTGAAGATGATGGCTGCTTTGAAGATGGCGATGCGGCTGCACTATTGGAGGGCTGGATCTTGGAAGGCGTTGGGCGTCCACCAAGTGCTGAAGGTGAAGGCTCTTGCTTGTTGGAGCTGTGGGGGGCTGGAGTTGGAGAGGATGTTGATCACCAAGGGTTGTTGTTGTGCTGTGGTGAGTGAGGACTGCCCCTTTGATGCGGCTGCTACAAGATGGAGGTTGAGGATGATTTGGTTGCAAGGATGGACCGGCAGCAGGTGGTGGCGTGCTGGAGGTGCTTCTGTGGAGGGGCTGCAGCCAAAAGTTAGCCAAGAGAGATCATGGGAGAGAAGAGAGAAAGAGTTAGAAGAGAGGAAATAGAATAGAATAGGAGAGAAGAGGGTTGTCGTATGGTGTTTTCCCCTTTTTTTTGTTTTTTTTAACTTAGGTCTTAATTGGCCTCTACCTGGGGTTTAATGAGAAGGGGAAAGAGGGAGAGAACCCTTTACGTGAATGGCTTGGGAAAGAGGGAAAGGAAGGAAGGAAAGAAAGAGAAGAAGAAGAAAGGAAAGAAAGTAGAAAAAGAAAAGGAAAGAAAGGAAGAAAAAAGGGAAAGAGAAAGGGAAAAAGAAAAAGGAAAGAAAGGAAGGGAGAGGGGCTGGAGGTTTGGGCAACCACCTTGTGGGTCCCACCTCCTCTCAAAGAAAATAGAATAATAATAAAAAAATAACAAACAAATTAAAAAAAATAAAACGAAAGAAAAGAAAAAGATAAAACTTTTTTTTTTTTAAATAGAAATGAAGGAGCCATCTCAGAGCGGGCTCTCTTTCAAAATTTGAAATTCATTTTGATAATCATAGGGGCAAAATAGTCTTTTAGAAAATTTTTAGATGAAACGAGCTATTTTTGGCAGTTTTTGAAACGAGCTCGGATTTTGAAGTTCAATACCCCGTTGCGAAGCAAATCCAGTATAGAATTTGAAAATTTGAGTTTGAAATAAATCCAGATTGTTTTTCTCGAGAAAATATTTTCAAATTTAGACTTTTGGGGGTAAAAATGTCAATTTTGGAAACCTAGAGTTTGAAATTGATTTCTGAAAACTTTTAAAACTCAATCTAGATTGAAATTTATAAAACTGAAGTTCTGGACTTCGAAAATGAAATAAAATGTGATGAAATGTTATGAAATGCTGAGAAATGATGAGAAATGACATGAATTGACATGCGAAATGCTAACCCTGAATGAAATTTTTTGGATTTTAAACCCTGATTGGTAGTTGTACCAGTTCAAAAAGTGTTAAAATTGACAAAATTTGCAAAATGGTTTGAGAAATGGTTTTCAGGCCCTACCGAGTTAGAGTGACAGTGGAAATTAGGGTCTGAGCTAAATTGAACTAAAATGAGTTGGATTGAGCTGGGTTTTAAAGTTTCAGAACTCAAGTGAACTGACCAGACACTGACTCAACTGACCTTTTCGACTAAATTTTTAAGAAAAACTGTCATTTTTAGAGAAATTGTGCGAAATGGTCACTGGAGTGAAGTGAACTACGAATCTGAGCTTGGTTTGAGCTGGGTTAAAGGTCAGTAATACTGACATGAACTAAAATTGAAGTTCGAACACTAGCTCAATCGACTGGACTCAGCTTAATTTCAGTTGAAAGAGCTAAAAGAGCTGAAATGGGCTAAAATGGGCTCTTAGACACTTGGAAATGATTTTGCACTGAAATTGGAGCACTCGAACTCCTGGTGAGCTCAAGTTAGACTCTGGGGAATATAACTGACTCAAAGACAATTGGCTTGGATTTGAGTGAGAAATGAGTTCATTTCTAAAGAAATGATCCCATTTTGGCAGGAATGGAAATGACCTTCTCACTGTGAGCTCAAATGAGCTTGAAATGACTGAGATTCTAAATGTTCTGAACTGACCAATGTGCTTGGTTGACTCCGACTGACTAGGGTCCGGGATGTCCTAGGGGTAAAATGGTAATTTTCCTAATAAAAGTGGGTAAAATGGTAATTTTCTGAAACTGACTCGGGGTTTTACTCCTACACTGACCTAACAGGGTTGGCACTGCACGAGGAGGGTTGTTTGAGAATGGATGTAGAAAATTTGGGGTATTTACATGGGGCCCACCTAATTAATTTCATTAGATATTTTTGTGAGGGTTGTCGGATATTTTTGTGGGTCTGTAGATTTTTAAGGTTTTATCGATATTTTTTAAAAAAAATCGTGAGTACACCATTTTTTTGTATTGACGAGATAAATAAATTTGGCTCGTTGAAATCTCCTAATTTTACTTAGGGAAGAAGTTATATCTCTCAGACTATTTGAGCATATATTTGTGAGGACATATATGTTATAAATATAATTGATTCATTGAAATCGATTTTTTTTGCATTTTAGGTTCATATGCTATTTTTACATAAAATGCCTTGTGAATTTATTCAGATTTTTTACTAAAAATTTGTGGGTCTTACAAAACAGGTCTTTAAAATAAAATATAAACCAAATAGCAACATAAAGATATACAAGGCAAGACTCAAAAGGTTTTACTCAGAAACAAGGGCTGGACTATGAAGAGTCATTCAGTCCAATAGTGAAGATGGGAACTATCATAGTATTTCTTTACCTAGCAATGAATCATGGTTGGCATTTAAGTCAACTGGATGCTAAAAATGCAATTTTTACGGCAACCTCAAGGAGGGGTGTATATGGAATAGCCGCAAGGATATAATGAGAAAGATCCAGCCATCTATGTGTGTAAATTAAATAAAGCTATATATAGGCTAAAATAAGCTTCTCGATCATGGTTTGAGAGTTTTTCTCTTGAAACTCAACAATATGGATTTCACATATCTTATTTGAATCATTCTTTGTTCATCTACAAAGGTAGTAAATGGATTATAGTATTACTCATTTATGTTGATGATATCATAGTAGTAGAAAATTCTAAAGAATATATTGATGTTCTCAAGAGTGTGCTAAATAGTAGATTCAAAATGAAAGACTTGGGATATCTCAAATATTTTTTGGGCATTGAAGTTGATCAAAGAAAAGACTCATTAGTGTTGACACAATATAAGTATACCAGTGATTTACTCAACTGAGATGGAATGAAAGATTGCAAACCAATATTTACTCCAAGTATCTTGTAGCAAAAACTTGAACATCATGAAGGGGACATTTTTTATGATCGTACAAGGTATAGGATTATTATGGGTATGCTCCAATATCTCACTTTTACTCATCCTGATATTGTTTGTGCAGTCAATTAAGTTTGTCAGTTTATGCATTGCCCTCGTGTGAATCATGTTGAGGTTGTCAAAAGGATTCTTAGATATTTGAAAGGCACTCTTGGTGATAAGCTTTATTATCAGAAAAATAATAGTGATGAAAGTGTTTTAATAGTTATGGCCTTCTTAGATGCTGATTGGGCAAGGGATCTGAATAAAAGAAGATTTGTCTAGGGGTATTTTGTCTTTATTAGGAAGAACTTGGTTTCATGAAGAAGCAAAAAACACAATTTTATACTAAAGCTGATACAATATCATCTAAAATAATTTGGATTAGATATCTATTATCTGATTTATATCAACAGATGTCAAGTTCTATCTTGTTTTGTGATAATCAAAGTGCGATCAAGATATCTCTTAATCCTATTCAACATTGTGAAATGAAGCATAGAGAGATAGATTAACACTTTATTAGAAGCAAAATTAAAAGTGGAGAAATTTTGGCTCAATTTGTTGGAACTCAATATCAAGTTACAAATTTGTTTATATAAAGATTAAGCAAAGAAAGGTTTTGGTACTTGAAGAGCAAGTTGTTTATAGTTGTTACCATGCATAAGTTGAGAGAGGGTATTGAGGCATAATCTATTAGGTCTGCATCTTGATTTGGATCTAGATCCAAATATGTTTGACGTCAATAGCATATGGTGTCTTTTCATGTATTGTTGCATTGTGTTCAGCCTGACCATATTAACCCTCTTATTTGTGTTGTTTCTTGTAAAGTAGTCAGGGGTATTTATGTCTTGTAAAATACCTATTGGTTTAAAGGAACCCACGACCCTAATGAGGATATGGAAAACCATTTTGTTGCAACGCTTCTCTTCTTCCTCTCTTCTCTATATGTTTTTTGTTAGTGCATATCTTATAGTTGGCACCCGGTCTTGATACCGCCAAAACATTATCCTTAGTTTCTTTGGATTCAGACATGAACCTCAACCGTGTCTCCTCCATACACACAGCTAACACTTCATGCAAGGGAAGTGATTTTTCCCTATAGATGATATTAACCTGAACTTGTTCAAATTCGGATCTAAGTCCTATAAATTGGAATAGTTGTTCCTCGAGTATTTTCTTCTTCCTTTGAACAACATCAATTGGGGTTTCTTATATTGGCTCTAACTTAGCCATTTGATCACATAGCCTCTTAAGGGCACTATAATATTCTCAAACTGTCTTGTCACCTTGCTTACAATTATAGATCTAGTCCCTTAGATTTCATTTGTGAGAGACATCTTTTTGGGTATAAGTTTGCCTAACAAACTCTTAAGCTTCACCCATCCTCTCAAACTCAAGAATGTTGGAGCATCACTCCTCATGCATATTTCTCATAAAAAGGGAAAGAACCTTGGCATGACCAACTTCTCATTCTTTATAGGTTTTTTTATATCCTAATAAAGCCTTTTCTCTCTTAACTCCCTTGAGAGTTTCTTCTCTAGATTTTTAATCTTCTCCTATAGTTGTTTTTGTGAGAATTAGTTAGGGTTTTGGAGCAGAACCATCACCAAATTGACACAAGTCCTTGCCCCTAAGTATTATTTTTACCGTCATGGCCCATATATTATAATTGCTCCCATCAAATTTGATGGGAACAATAGTTACAACTTCTTTATTGGCCATTGATAATGAGGGAAAAAGAGAGAAAAAGAGAATAGAGGAGAAAATATGAAGATTCAAGTTTATGAAGATCCACCAAAAAGCTTTTGTCCACAAGCACTCGAGCCTTCAACATGACTCGATCTTGAATCTACACATATCCAAGAGTGCAAGGCTTTGATACCATGTAATCAAATAAGGAAAAATACAATAGTGTCACTAAGAGCTACAAGAGAGAACAAATACAAAAGGTCACTTATGGACCAAATACGATCTCACAAAGGAGATACACACTAACTAATCATGAGAGAGCAAGAATATAAAATATAAGAGTGTATTCCTCACAACTATGCTTAGAGGTGCATAAAATTTAGAATGGAGTAGAACCCCTTAAATAGATACAAAAGAGAGGATCAAGGGCTAGTCCAACTAGTTGTTGGACTAGCCCCAATGGCTAGAAATCTAGCCATTGGGACTAGCCCAACGACTAGTTGGGTTTTTCCAATCAGTAGCCTGTTACAAAACAAAAACAAGAAAATAAAATTAGTAAATATAAATTTATAAAACAGCCCCTACTATGTTGTCTCTATTATAAACTAACAATAATTGAAATACCCCTGATGTGTATTTGAGTTTACATAAGTTGTCTATATATATATTATGCATATATATGAAACAAAGGTTTCACAGATATAAAGTCTACTATGCAGCCATGTAACGCCCCAATTTTTGAAACCAAAATTTTAGAGATTTTTTTTTAACCCCTTTACATGATTTTCAAGAACACAACAGAAACTCTTTTTTAAATATAGTTCAGGACTTGGGCAGGTTACAAATACAACCCACACATGCATGTAAGACTAGAATAACTCAATCAAACTATAGTTTGCATTAAAACGGTTCAAACACTAGTCTCAACCATTATCAAAATTTATAGGACTTAAACAAATCAAATAATAACATAAATTAAGTCTAATCAACAACCTTAAAGATTTGTGACCCACTCGATGCCACCCCGAGCCTAATGTCATCATTCTCCAGTCTACTCATTACCTGAAATATTATAAGTAGAGGCATTTGACCACAACCTGAGTAGGTAACACCAAAACATATGAACACAAATATTTCAATCACAAAAATAAGCATTAGCACTTTTTCAGATAATATCTATATCACGCAACATAACATATTGTGATCATTGCAAAAAATTTTCCTTTCTTTTTCTTTTTGAGGGGAAAGAAGAGAAGAGAAACTCTTTGCAAGGTCCACTTGACCTTTTGTGAAAGGATAGATTTGATTTTGAAATTACTCGCCTCCGTTTTGAAAATTTATGGGAAAATAGAGAGATGAGATTCGCTCGTCGGTATGAGGTTCAACCATTTCTGGCGCTTTTACGAGAGATAATTGAACCAAGGATCGAACTTATGCCTTTGCTTTGCCTAAATTTGTCTAAGTGATTATTCTAAGTCCTAAATGCATAAAGAATCATGCTTGTGCTATGACATATGCTTTTGGAAATATTTTATAAATTTGGATTTTTCAAGTGATTTTGAAATAGGTTTGAAAATATCTTTTATGAAATGGTTTAGGAATTGAACTTGATTTGGAAAATTGAAATTTAAATCTAAATTTTGAACTTGTAATTCAAGTGAATTTGGGATTAAAAATGAAATTAGGAATTTTGAAAATCAGGAGTTAAAATTGCAACTGAAATAAAAAAGTTGAAATAAAATTTTGAGATTAAGAGTTTTAAAATTTTGAATTTTGAATTGAAAATGAAATTCAAAATAAAAAATGGAATTGGAAGAGAGTGAAATTGGAAAATAAAAGACTGATTTTTAGAGTTTGAAATTGATAAGTTGGAATTTGAAAATTGAATTTGTTTCTGAAATGGAACTTGAAATCGGATTTTTAAAATGGAAATTAGAATTTGAAATTAGAATTTTGAATTGATTTTAAAATTTGAATAGATATTTGAAATCAGAATTGAATTTAGAAATTGAATTTGGGATTCAAAGTGAATTTCAAAATTTGATTTAGAATTGAAATAAAATTCAGAATTTTTGAAATTTTAAAATTGAGTTTGAAATGAAGATAGAATTCAAAATTTGGAGTTTTTGAAAAGAAGTAAAGATTTTAAAAATGAGATTCAAAGTTAAAATGTGAAATTCAAAAGTATGAAGTTTTAGAAATAAAAATCGAAATTTGGAATTTGAAATAAGATTTAAAATTGAGTGGAATTGAAAATGAAATTAAAAAATGAGATAAAATGAGAAATCTAAATTTATAAATGAAAATAAAAAATAACTTTGAATTTAGAAATGAAAATTGTTTTTTTTTGAAAAAAAAATTATTTAAAAAATCACTTAGAATTTTAAAAATAACTTGAAATGATTTGAAGAAGATGGCAAATAATGATGCAAATCTATCTCAAATGATGAATGCATTAAAAGAATTTGCTTAAAATTTTGAATTTAAAAGCAAATTTCATTCTTTAATAGAATTAAAATAAGATTAAATTTTAATATATTCATGACTATGGTCACAAACATATTTTAATTTAATCTTTATTTAAATTCAAAGAAAGAATAAAATATTTTTTTGTGCCTTTATAGAATTAAAGCAAGATTAAATTTTTCTATATTCATGACTATGGCCATGAATATATCTTGATTTAATCTTTACTTTGAATTCTAATAAAGAAGGGAAATAAGTTTTGAAAATATGATGATTTTGAAAATGAATTATATTTTAATAAAGAATAATAATTCTAAGTATTATTCGTATTCTAACTATGGTCATAAATACAAACTTTACTTAGTTTTATTTATCCTCTATTAAAGGGTGCACGTGCCATTCATGTTTTCTCATCGTGTCCTTTTTGAAAGAAAATAAAAATAACATGCCATAGTCAATTATGAAAAATTTAAAAAAAATACAACTACATGCTCATCCATTCTAATCTAAACAAAAAATGGAAATTCTCATTAAATGAAGGTATTACAATCTTAAATTTAAACTGAACATGGAAATTTTCTAATATAAAGCAAAGCCAAGGTCTTCCATGCTTTCCTGCAAAACATGAAATAATACAGAGTAGCAACAGTGCGAAATACAAAAAGAAATCATATATGCTATACTAAAACTGGAATACATATGCTTATGCTAAAATGAAATGCTTAGGCTCATGCTAGAATGAAATGCATATGTTTATGATAATATGAAATGCATATGCTTAAGATAAAATGAAATGCATATGCATATGCTTAAATGGAAATGGAAATGAATATGCTGAAATGAAAATGCATAGGCTATGCTAAGATGGAAATGGAAATGCATATGCTGAAATGAAAATGCTTAGGTTATGCTAAGATGGAAATGAGAATGCATATATTGAAATGAAAGTGCACAAGCTATGATAATATGGAAATGAGAATGCATATGCTGAAATGAAAGTGTATATGCATATGCAAAATGGAATGCATATGCATATGATAAAACTGAAATATACATGCATATGCTAAAATGGAATGCATGTGCATATGATAAGACTGAAGTATACATGCATATACTGAAATGGAATGCATATGCAAATGATAAGACTGAAGTGTATATGCATATACTGAAATGAAAATGCATATGCTGATGCAAATGCAATGCATGTGCTAAAATTGAAATGCATGTGATGAAATGGAGAAAATGCAATGCAAGCATATGCATTATATTGATATGTAATGCAAGAAATGAAGTGCAATCATATGCTAATATGCCAATATAAAATGAAGTGAAATGTAACTGGTTACAAATTGAAGTGCAGATGTTGTGCATAATATGCAGATTATGCAGAGGGCATGGAAATGTAACTAATGAGGTGCAGAACGCTAGATGAAGATGCAGCGGGGATGAAGATGTTGGATGAAGGTGCTAAAATAGATCCAAGGATGATCAAATCAGTTATGTGCTCTACAAATGGTGCGGTACTGCTAGTGCATTAGGGCTCTCACAGATGCAGCACCTCTATCATCTATCCCTCCCTAGAATCTGGGCAGGAGAGGGATAACTACAATGACCCTAAAACATTTGTTTTCATTGTATGCTTGCAGAACTCGGTGGTATAATGCTTCAAGAACACAATTGTGGACTAAATCATCTCCTTAAAGACCTGATATGAAGAATTGGTTCTCAATGTATATGAAGTGTTCAACTTTCTCAATAAGCGTGCAATAAGCATCATGAATGCTTTCTTTAGTTTGACTTATTCCAGCAATCCATTGACCAATACTCCTAACAATCTGATAGCGACATGAGTTGCAGGGACCAACTCGTGCAACTTCATGTTACAGAAACATCAGGCTCACCCCTTTCCCGATCCTCCCACCACTCATCACTGTGTTGTGACAATGGGTCTAGAAATATTTTCCCATGAAAGTGTTTGATAATGATGATCAGAAAATGCTGATATGCAGGTAAGAAAATAGTGAAATGCAGATAAAAATCACAGTGGAAAATGAGAATAAAAACATAGAGGAAAATGAAAATCAACAAGAAATGAAAGATAACTGTTATCATCGCAAAATTTTACGTTTGCAAGTCAAACTAACCTTTGAAAAGGATTTTGAAAATAACACACCTCCATTTTTAAAATGCGGGAAAATTCCATAGAATGAGACTTGCCTGTCGGTACGAGGTTCAACCGTTCTTGGTGCCTTTACCAGAGGTAATTGAACCAAGGATCAAAAGTGTGCTTAGCTTTGCTCAACTTGTCTAAATCGTGTTCTATTTCCTAAATGCACAACGAATCAGGCATGTGCTATGAATTTTCTGAAAATGCAGTTTGAAAACATGATGTTTACTTAAAATATTTGAAATGCTTGGAAAATTCTTGGAAAAGATGTCACTTGGAAAATCGTGAATCATGGTGAAACAATATTTCTGAGAAAAATGAAAATCAATTTCTGAAGAAATACAAGTGTTTTGTGAAATTTGATTTCTGAGGAATTTCAAGTAACTTTAGAAAACTTGATTTCTCTGAATTCAAACTTTGAAATTGAATATATAACTTGAAAAATTGAATTTTGAACTTTGGAAAATACTTGAAATACTATTTGAAAGCTCAGAGTTTTGAGAAAATCAATTTCTGAGTAAGACTTAGAAAATTTTGAGAAAATCGATTTCTCTGGATTGGAATTGGAGTTTGCAAATTGAATGAAATGAATGAATGAATATGGATTTGAAAGATATTTCTTTAAGGAATTGAGAAAACCTTTTGTATTTTTTGAGAAATGCAGTGCATTTTGAAGTTAGCCTAAGAGTGTAGGCTGAATGTGACTAATACGAAGATCACAAATCTGGGTCTCATTTGTATTCTGACTATGGCCATGAATACGAATTTCACCAAGTTTGTCAACTCTCTAAGAGCTTGTGCACGTGCCATTCGTGTAGACCATGGTGAATTTGTAAAAATATGTGCACGAGTGACAAGCATAACAGTTATATATCAAAGTTTAAACTATATGCAATGCAAATCCTAATCTAAGCAGAAATTGAAATTCTTATTCCAAAGTTTATATTTAATTTACATTACTAATTGAATTTAAATGAATGAAAATAAAGGAAAATACAGCCTTGAAATATCCCTGCAAAACTAGAAAACTTGTTAGTGAAGATATGTTGTCTTTTCTAGGTTTATCCAATAATATCTAGAAATTACTAGATTTTGCTAAATAGAAGCCTTTTCCCATGATTCCCTGAGATAAACATAATGAAATACAAAATAAAATTAAAGAAATATGAAAATGAGATTTGAAAATTTCAAAATTAGGGTCAAAATAACCAAAATGCCTCTAATAACAAGACTATGGCCTTGAAATAGGGCTTTCAGAAAGATATTTTGTAAAAACGAGGTTTTGGAATTCAAATAAAAATAAATCAAACATAAGGTGATGTGGTGTGATTGAAAATAAGGAAATCCAAGTTAAGAATTCCGAAAATGAGGTCAAATAACCAAATTACCCCTGATAGCAAGACTATGGTCTTGAAATTAAGGTTTTAAGAAAATATTTTGGTAAAAACTTTGGGTTTAGGGTTTAAATAAAATCAAAGAACAACCAAATCAATCGTGAAGTGTACTAACATGATTCTAAACATAAACAAACCCTAAAAACATGAACTTATAAAAAAAAATCCAGAAATATCATGAAAATCATGATTTCAGTAGTGTTTCGGGATCCTACGGGCACCCTGTTTTGCAATTTGACTCATCCAAGCATCAAATGAGTTTTAAAATTCATAAAAATTGGCAATTGCACTTATTATCACCCTAAAATTAGATTGGAATCATAAAAATATATTTTTGCCATTATTATAATTCAAAAATTTCATTAAAACCCTAAAATATACTATTTTTACCCGTGGGCACGTACCAGTTTTAGTGTCAGACCCGAATCAGGGGTCAATCCACTATGGAAATTCATAAAAATTTAGAGAGACATAATAGACAGAAAAACAAAGAATCTCCGTTTTACATATCAAAAAAATCATCTCTCGTTAGGGAGATATCATTCCGGCAATCTGGACTTAGATTTAACGAATATAAAAATGATCAAAACAGGCACTTTCGGTTGCAAATACAGAGAAAAATAGCAGATCTCATCAAAAAATTTTGAGATTTCAGCAGTGAATAATAGATAGATAAATAATTAACTTTTATTTTTATAGATCATGAATCAGATCTACGGTTAAGGATCTATGATCAACACAAGTTGAATTAGGGTTTTAACAAATCATAACAAGTTTTAAAAAGTTGATCTGACTTTCTGACAGAGGAAAAATATCAAACAGTGACAAAAAATTATGAAAATTTTATAGCCGACATTAACACAAAGTCACTACAATTTACGGATCTCGAATAACATATCAGATCAAAGAAATATCACATCTACAAGTTATACTTGAATTTGAACAACGATTTTAATCAACAAAAATCCCGATTTGACTTTGTATTTTTCTAATAGGGGTCCCGAATTCCAAAACTTCTGATTTTTTTATAGAGATTCAATAACATATCCGTGGATCATATATAAAAAAATAAGTAATTTCTAACAAATATTTAAAAGTGAAATAATATGCTTTTTATGGATCTAAAATCAGAACACATGGAAATCTAAGAAAACACTAAAGAAACATGATTTAATAATGGAAAATAATAAAAAATACCTAAAAAAGCAAAATGAGATTTATTTTAATGCTAGAACATATGCAATAAATACTAATATGATAAAAAATAAATAAAATACAGGGAATCCATGGCTGAAATTACTTTTACCTTTGAAAACATGGATTTAATCCATTTAACGGATAAAACTCATGTTTTCTTGGTTAAGAATATGGAAAATGACAATGTAAACGATTCTAATGGATTAGAATCTCAAAATACAACACTAAACAAGGTTACATCATCTTCTTGGACCGAACTTGAGTTTCTTCGATGAGAATTCATGGTTAAAACCATGAAAGAGATGGTGCCAATGGTTAAATCCACGGAAAAACATTAAATAAAGTAAAAAAAATTTATGAAAACCTTACCTTGAGGTTGCAGCTGCAATGGAGAAGATGAAGTGCTGGATAGAGGAGAGAGAAGCTCCAAGAAAGTCCAAGGGGAAGGATAGGGGGTCAACCCCCCTAGGGGCTATTTACATCAATTTTTTTTTAGCTTTCCTTAATTAAAAGAGTTTGGAAAAATCCAAACTCTCTTCTTAATTGGATAGGGGGGGGGGGGGGATTTTCATAGAGGATTGAAACACTACCCCTAACCTAATTAGCCTCTAATTAAACTCCTAACTAAACTAAAAGACTCCCAAATGTGGCACCACTTGGCATTTTTTTCACATTGATTTTTAAAATTCCAAATTAAAGCTGAAAAACAATAGTTAAAACGAATAAAGTTAAAATGGATTTTCAAAATAGATTTTGATAATTCTAAATCCATAAACTAACTAGACACCAACTAACCCTAGTCTAACCCTGACTTCTTCAAATGTGGTGCCACCCCGAGTGGGCCCCGTTTGATTTTTCAAAAACGATTTTAAAACTTGAAAATGAAAGGTTTTTCAAAAAAGATTCAAAAGTAAAATTAGATTTTGAAAGTTTTGAAATGGCATAGAGTTTTGACTAGGTCAGAATTCCTCCAGATATGGTGCCAACTGAGCGGGCCTCACATTAGGTTTTGAAAAACTTGAAACAAAGACTAAAAATGACTTTGAAAAAGGGGTTAAAATCAACAATTGAAATTCAAAGGTTTGAAAATAGAGTTCTAAGCGAACTGGAACTCTGGGCTAGTGTCCTGAACCAATTAGGACTTTGAGATTTTAGATTTTAAAAGCCAATTGAAGGGGGTTTTAAAAGACTTTATCAGAACTGGTAAAAATAAGTTAAAAAAATGTAGTCAGGGTTAGAGCCCTAACTCAACCGAAACTCTGAAATAGAGTTCTGAATCAACCGGGACTCTGCAAAATGACCTAATTTTTGAAAACAAATGAAAATAGAAGTAAAAACAGATTTTGGAACAGACTCCGAACATGATTAGGACTCTATAGGACAGTGTCCTGATCGGACTGAAACTCTAGATTTTTTTTTTGGTATTTTTTGAAAAACAACTGAAAGAACTTGTGAGAACAGTGAAATATAAATAGAGTCTTGATCCAACTGGGACTCTTGGAACAGAGTCCTAATTGAACTAAGACTCTCAGAATTTTGGATTTTCTGAGAAAACGAATAAGAGGATTTTGGAAAACAAGTGAAAACAAGATAGAGTTTAAGTTCAGTTCAGAGTCCTGATCTGATTAGGACTCTGAAGAGGAATCCTAATTTAACTTGAACTCTAAAATTTTCTGGTTTTCTAAGAGGTAAATGGTGAGATTTAAACAAAGCTTTTAAAAACCAATGAAAATGATGTGAGAAAACAAACTTTGGATAGAGTCCTGTTTTGATCAGGACTCTGGGATAAAATCTCATAATTTTGAAATTCCATGATAAAGGTATAACAATTTTGATTCCTGAAGGGATAAATAGAAGGATTTTTTGAAAGATTATCTCAAAATTGAAATCAGGGTTAGAGTCATGATCCAACTAGGACTCTTTAAATAGAGTCCTGGTTTGACTTAAACTTTGAGTTTTTGGCTTATTTTGAAAAAATTGATTAAAAACATGTAAAAATAATGATGAAGGATAGAGTCCTGATCTTACTGCAACTCTAAGGAAGAGTCCTAATCCGACTAAAACTCTAGAGTTTTGGCTAAAACAGAAGATTTTAAAAATCAGATAAGAAGGTTTTAAAAACAAGTGAAGAACAAGAATAAAGGATGAAATCAAGATAGAGTCCTGATTCGATTAGGACTCTGAGAAAGTGTCCTAATTCGATTGGGACTCTAGAATTTTGGCCAAAAAAAAAGGAATTTGATAAGCTTTCTTAAAATAGGTAAAAAGGGTAGTAAAAAATAGAGTTCTGATCTGATTAGGACTCTGGAAAAAGAGTCCTGATCCAACTAGGATTCTGGAAAAAGAGTCCTGATTGGACTGAGATTCTGAAATTTTGGACAAAAATGATGAGAATAGGCAAGGGCTATGACTGCATCTGGTTTAAAATCAGAATGGAGTTTTGAAAAGGTTCAAAAAGATGAAAATACAGAGTCCTGATCCAACTAGGACTCTAAATTTTTTGAGATTTTTGATAAATAAAGGGATCCAGAAGCGACACCACCTAAATGGGCCTCATCTGAGAATTGAAATCAATTAAAATTGAGTTTAAAATTAATCCAGATTATTTTCTTAGGAAAACATTTCAAAATATAAGATCCTGGGGTTTGGCAAATGGCAAGAATATCGATTTAAAACCCACGTTTTGAAATTGATTTCGAAAGAAAAGTTTTAAAAACTCGAATCTGAATTAATATTTTGAAAACAAGAGTTCTGAATCTCGATAATGAGATGCAATGCAATGAAATGACATGTCAAATGTATGCAATGATATTGCAATGATATATGAAATGTAAACACTAGATGAGGGTGAAAATTTGGGGTGTTTATAGATGCCCCTATTTGCTACTAAGTTGGTTGAAGGCCAAGCTTAGTGGCAAAGAAAAACACACCAAATTTGGATTATAAAAATGCCCCAGTTAGGAGAATCTGACCGGGTATGACAAAATTGGTCATGACGGTAATGACTGATATGGAATGAAGAATAAATAAGAAGATTCACTTCACCAAAATGAGGCTCAGGCTTGGCCCTTAACCTCGATGGGATGAAAGATACCTCATGGAAGAACGAGATTCAAGCTTAACCCTTAACTTGAAAGGGGACGATACCTCATGGAAAAACGAGGTTCAGGATTAAGCCTTAACCTGATGTAAACACCCCAAATTTTCACTCACCTCTCCGACATTTCCACCAAGCATCATCATTCAGCCTTTGAAATCGTGGAGGGCAAAATGGTCATTTTCTGAGCCCGGACCTTACAGAAGTCTAAATTTCATCTGCAACTCTCAAAATTTCTCTATTTTTAGCTCAGATGTTCAAAATTCTACTCCTGACAGGAGACAGAAATCCCCAAAGCCCGGTTCAAGATTCTATGGCATAAGACATGACATTGCATATCATTGCATGAGCATTTCATATCACTGCACTGCACAGCATGTCATTTCGAGGTCCAGAACTCTCGATTTCAAAATTTTCAATCCAGATTTGAATTTCAACTCTTTTCAAAAGTGATTTCAAAACCCTGGGTCTTCAAAATTATCAACTCTTCCCATTTTACCCCCAGGGCTCTGAATTTCAAAGTATTTCCTCAGGAAAACAATCTGGATAATTTTTAATAAATTTCAACTCGCATTTTGCCTTTTGTCAGCTATTTCAACTATCTTCCTTTTACAAAATCGCCCTACAGGGGCCAACTCTTTCCAAAAATTTTTGTTTTACCAATTAGCCCAGATTTTATGAAAATTCCAAAAAGAAGTTGTTGTTTTATCCTTATTTCAATAAAGAAGCAATGTGGGACCCACACTGAGGTGGTGTCACATAGGCTTTTCTTTTGAAAAATTTGAAATTTGAAAGACCCAAAAATATAGGAGCCTTGTCTTCTGGATTGGTGCCACTTGTCTTTTCTCTCTCCTCTCATCTATCTGCCAAGTGTCAGTGTGGGGCTACCTTAAGAAGCCGCCACATGTCATTAGACCCCCTCTTCATTCCATGCCATGTGTCAGCATCCACCATCTTCACCCTGCGCCATGTGTCATTCCATAGATCACCCTGAGATGCCAAGTGTCATGTGTTGTCCTGTCCAGAAAAAGCAAAACTTGTCTCCTCTGAGGTGGCGCCATTTGAAGAGTGTCTCCTGCAGGGGACACGTGTCAACCTCTCCCTCTTTCAGAAAAGTAGATTGACACATGTCTCTTCCTACTTTTCTCAGAAAAGTAGGAGACACGTGTCACAAATAGCTTCCTCCAGAAAAAGGTAGGCTTGTCTCCTCTGAGGTGGCGCCATTTGAAGTGTGTCTTCTGCAGAGGACACATGTTAATCTCTCATTTTCTCAGAAAAAGCAAATGCCATGTGTCATCCTCTACTCTTCTCAGAAAAAGCAAATGACACATGTCATTTCCTGCTCTCTTCAGAAAAAGCTAGAAGTCAAATATTCAAATCCTTCTAGAGGTGGCGAAAATCCTGAACTTCACCTTTTCTACTCTGTCTGAGATGGCGCCACATGGCTTGGACCTCCTTCTCTTCCCCCTGCCACGTGTCAATCTCTACTTATTTCAGAAAAAGCAGGATGACACATGTCTTTCCCCTACTTTTCCCAGAAAAGTAGATGACATGTGTCATGTCTAGCTTCCTTCAGAAAAAGTAGAAGACACATGTCACTCTTGGCTTTCTTCAGAAAAAACAACTATTCAAAAATTTTCAGACAAGAGCTAGGTGACGCAAATCCTGGAGTTCTACCTTTTTCTACTTTGTCTATGAGGGCGCCACATGTTTCTTGCTTTTCCCTCCTGCCACATGGCATTGTAGGAGCCACTCTGAGGAAATGCCACGTGTCCATCCTCCATTCCTCCAAAGCCAACCTCCATTTGAAATTCAAATCTCTCTCTGAGGTGGCGCCATTTGAGAAGGCTTCTCCAGACAGCTGACACTTGTCTGCCACATGTCCAAACCTCCCTGCATCAGAAAAAGTAGGAAACCCCCCTCCCCCCTCTGAGGTGGCACATTCTGCTTATTCCAGTCCTGTTCTCCTGCCACATGGCATTGTAGGAGCCACTCTGAGGAACTGCCACATGTCAGCCTCTCCTTTCCTGTAGAAAAGTAGAATTTGAATTCCTCTGAGGTGGCATAGTCTACTTCTTTCACTCCTATCCTTCTGACATGTGTCAAGATCCTCCAGAGGTGATGCCACATGGCATGCTCCTATTGTTTCCAACTTTACACCTCAGAACACCTTTTGAGGTGGCGCCAATCCAGAGCCCCACTTGGCTTCATTTCTTTTATTTATTTTATATTTTTAATAAAAATAGCCCCATGAGGTGGCGCCACCTGAGGGCTCCCTACAAAAGGCAAATTTGAATTTCAAACTCCAAGAGAGCACCCTTTGAGGTGGCGCAATCTGGGAGCTTCCTGCAGAGAAAATCAAGCAAACCCAAATTTTGAAAATTTTCAAATTCTGCTGAGGTGTCTCACCCACAAATTTTCCCATTTTATTTTCTCAAAAATCAAAATAGCACCCCCTGAGATGGCGCCACATGGAGGGCTCATATTGAGCCTGTTTGAAATTCAAATTTTTCAGAAAATTCTATAAAAATAAGGCTCCACGCCCAGCTTAGGGAGCTTTTTTTGGACTTTAAAATTCGACCTAGACTTTCTTCAGAATCCGATTTTTGAACCTTGGAATTCACGCCCCCTTTGGGCTCAGTAAAGAAGGTGCAGTGGGTCGATCTTGGTGAATCATCCGAAGCCCGGAGCGAAGGACGAACAAAGCCCTTGGTAGCCATCCCTTTCAAGAGTTTCAAAGCTGCATAACGAAGCAAGGTGCACCTCTTTTCCTCTTGATTTCATGTCATGATTTGATTCGGGTGTCGTTTGAAGAAAGAGCTCATCCGAGGAATGGATTGAGCTATTCTCATAAAACGACAAATATAAAAATACATGATTATGCTTCCTTGATGATTTATAGTATTCATGCATTTAGCTAGATTTAATTGGCATTTTATTTCGTTAATTTAGCATGTTTCATGAGTTAATTAGGATTAATTTAGCATTTATTTCAATTGTGTTCAGTTTCAGTAGTTCTCTGTTTCTGTCAGTCAGTCCACACGTCATTTCATGCGTGTAAGTTTTGTTAAAAAATCCAAAAAAATCATGGAATGCGCCATTAGGTGTCCCTAAAAATGTGCCAAAAATTCGGAAGCATTTGAATTCGTTTACTGTGGTAAACGTTCAAAACGATGAGTCGGGTTTTACTACCCGGGATGCATTTTAAATTTTTATTTCCGACTTGTAAAATCGAGATATCCCTCATGAAAGATCCGATTTTCAATCCGAAAGATGTTGTAAACTTGTAAGGATGTATAGTTTTTGACCTGATTTTCTCAGATTTTTATGATTTTTTTATATGTCTTACAAAAATCCGAGAGTGCGGGACACATGTCAGAGCCTGATTTGGGCCTCTGAAACTTTGGATCGACTTAGGTCGATGTTTTCTCTTTGGTTGTTGCTCCAAATCCAAATATGTAAAAAATGAATATTATGTCCACGATGTCCTCTATTTGCACCTGAAAGCCTGTGATTTTTAAAATAGCTGTGATATCTGTTTCGGAATTTTTTTGTCAGTTACCTGTTTGGTCACATTTGTCTGTTCTGTCGATTTAGGAACAAAGAGTTATATTTTTATTTGTGTTTCTGTTGATCAAAATTCCAAAATCATAAACATGAAAGTTGTTCCTGTAGGTGTCCTGAGTTACTATGTTAAATATCAGAAATTTCCATGGCTGGTTTATAGTTTTTTAGCATTTTATATTAAATTAGGTTGATTTTGCCTCCATCAGAACCAAATCCTTGTTACCGAACTCACCATTGCTCAAATCCCGAGGCTGTAAAATCAAAAAATGTTCCATTTCGGGTCCTTTATCAGTCTGAAAAATATCAGAAGTTTTCATGGTGTAAATTTTGCATTATCATATTAAGCATTGTATTTGGTTCGGGTCCATAGGCAAAATCCACCCTTTTTAGGACTTTCTTTAAATTTTAGCATTCAAATCATATCATTTCGTGATTTTTAGCATTCTAGGATGTTTATCAGAGTAGGTAAATGTTTCATACCGAATTTGGTGTAATTTAGAATTCATTTGAGGCTTGATTTATCCATATCATCAAAACAGGGCCCCGCGGGACCCGGATCCAAGCGAAAAACAAGCAAAATTCGTAATTTTGGATAAATTGCAAAATGCCAAATTCTGATTTTATAGTCCTAATGTGTTTATAAGCATGTCATAATGCCTCATACTGCATTTCATCATCATTTGATTCAATTTGAATTTCAAAATCTCAATTTTACCAAATTTTCCTTCAAAAAACCCTGATTTTAAAGGTATAACTTTAATATTAGGGGTATTTTGGTCATTTTGACCCCAATTCCGAATTTCAAACTATTTTCTACTGAATGTCTTGCATTTTCATCATTTCAAATATCAAGGAAGCATGAGAATAGGGTTTATATCTAATTAAATCCAATAATTTCATAATATTATTGGAAAATCTTGGAAAAACCCACATATTTGAGCTAACCCCATTTCAAGTTTGGCAGAGACATTCAAAAGAAGGAGCTGAAGTCTGCAATTTCCATTTATTTCATTTATTTAGTGATGTAATAATGTAAATTTTGGAATAAGATTTTAATTTCCTGCTTAGACTAGGATGCATATCATATAGTTTAAATTTATGCAATATCCTGTTTCTATGATTCATGCATTTTATTTCAAAAGCTCTATGGATGTTCACGAATGGCACGTGCACCAACTCTTAGGGAGTTGATGAACTCGGTGGAATTCATATTTACGGCCCTAGTCGGAATATGGACGAGACCCAGATCCATCATCTTTCTACTAGTCACATTGAGCCTACACTCTTAGGCTATCTTACAATGCACATCATATTTCTAATATTTTCAAAGTATTATGCATTAAATCAATTAAATTCTGAATATATTCATGGCCACAGTCAGAATATGTGAAGGTTTTACTTTGATTTAATACACATTTTCCAACAAATTTCTTAGAAATCTTTCAAAGTGCATTCATTCACTCATATCATTTGCATCATGAAATCATTGGTTTTCCCATGATTTTCTTAAGAAAACTTCATTCTCAAAGAAATCGATTTCTCAAGAAACTCTGAGTATTTTCCAAAATCAGTTTTTCCAAGTCAAGTTTTCACAGTTTTCCATGGAAACCAGTCTCTCAAGAAACTTCTAAGTTGGATTTCCAAGATCAAAGTTTCCCTCGTTTTTCCTTGGAAATGTTATTTTCTTAAGATTTTCAAAAAGAGTTTTTCAATCTTCCTCAAAGACCAAAATCGATTTCCAAGTATTTCAAGGGTAAGATTCCCAGGATTTCAATTTCCCAAGTTCAGTTTTTCTTCTCCAATGAGTTTTCCTATAAACTTTCCACCATTTTCCTAAGAAAATTCTCAAAGTCCGAGTTTTCCCGAGAAGTGTTTCCCTTTTCAAATGTTCACCTTTTTCTCAAGAATCACTTCTATTTTGCCAGGACTCTCAACTATTCATGATTTTCCCACAACTTTATGAACTTTCCCGAGATTTCAAATCTTTTCCATCTGAGTTTTCTTGAGAAATTGATTTTCATCATTTGCCTTAGAACTATTTCCAACTCCAAAGCATTTTCCAAGTATACATCATGTTTTTTCAACTTCCATTTTCTAAAATCTCATAGCACATGTTTGAATTCTCTGTGCATTTAGGATAGAACACAATTTCGATAATTTCACTAAGTCAAGCACAATTTTGGCCCTTGGTTCGATTACCCCTGTTAAAGGCGGCAGGAACGATCGAACCTCGTACCGACAGGTCGAGCCCCATCCCATGGATTTTCCCGCAATTTTCAAAACGGAGGCGAGTATTTCAAAAACAATTTCCAAAATCCGGTCAAGTTTGAATCGCGAAAGAGTTTCCCTCTCTCTTCCGCAAGAAAGGGAAGGCGGGGAAAATTTCGCGACGATAACACCGGAAAGGGGACAATAAACAGAATCCTCAAATGAAGAAGCCATGATGGGACCTTCGAATTTTGCACAATAAATCTGAGAGGGGTTTGCAAAAGAAATAAAGGAGGTTCTCTAAAGCTTGAAAAGGGATTGATCTTGGGCATCTCATTGCTAAGACTAGAATGACTTTTAAGACATATGACCTTTTGTAGAAAAATTCAGGTTTAACCCTTAACCTGAACGGGAATTATCTATGGTGGGACAGTAGGGAGCACAGAGAAGTGTGTGAATCTGAGAGCCCAGGCACTCAGGTCAAAACAAGAAGGGAAGGATCTTGGACAACTCCTGTTATCCGATCCTAAAAGGGATAAAAACAATACCTGGATACATCAAAATAGACATCAAGCTCTCGCTTCATGTCAGGATAACTTGAAAAGATTGCCAATAAGATAAAAAATTATGATTGATTAAAAAATGTAAGTATATTTATATAAAAAATATTTCCTTTTTTCTACCTGAAGTATTACCTCCAACTGGACTTAACCTCGTAGAATTAAGATTCGAATTCAAATTGCGTGCAATTGTCTTTCTTTTAAGGAAGCTATCAATTTCCTTGATTTGAACGAAAAAGAAAGAATTCTCATTGTGAAAGCAATTGGTGAAAGGATATTGATAAAAGAATTTCACAAACTTAAAGAAGATTCTTGGCAGATTCGACAGTTTGATATCCTGGGATTCTTTTCTCAGAATGGTCTTTCTGCACTCTTTTTTTTTGTAACAGAATTGGAGCTTTCTTGGGTTTCTGGGGAGTTTATTACATCATCCTTCATTTTGGGGATGTCCTAGCTTTTCTCCTTTTTTGGAAGTGTACGTCACAAACACCTTCATCTTGGAGATGTTCTGATTCTTCTTTGCCTCAGGGATTATATTGACGATATTGGCTCATTGGTTGGTGGTCTCTTGATGATAGCTAAAATTAAATATCTTTTAGGGTTTGTCGGGAGGTTCATCACATTTTCCTTCAACTTGACAATGATTTAAACTTTTCCTTGAAGAATCCATCACAAACTTTGTCATCTTGGAGATGATCCAAATCTTCTTTGGTCCTGGGGGTCTAACTCGTATAATTCGTCTTCAACTTAATGACAATTGAGAGATCCCTTTTGCACATATTTAATTGCAACTTTAAGTGATTGAGGGGACATGAAAATTGAGTGTATTTTTTCTTTATCACCCAGGATATTTCGACTACCTTATTTTCACAAGAATGATATTTAAAAATGTGACATTGACTGCGATCAATATCGATCACTTATGGCTTCGCAACAACATTGAATTTTCTTCGCTGGCCATATCGAGGATTTATTCTTCATCCCTTTGATTGGTCAATAGAAAGAATTTGGATTTTGAATCCTTCTTCACAAAAGCTTCACTCCTTTTGGAAGTAATACTGAAAGTAACTTGAGGTAATTTCTTGTGTAATAAAAGATTTTTGGAATCAACAACTATTTTTCATGACAAATTGGCAAAATATTCTTGGAATCCTTGGTGAAAGAAATCACTTGAGGTCTAAATGACACATCCGTGGCTAAATTCTCTTCTCCTTTTCCCAAAGGAGAGACTCAGGATTGACCCTTACCTGAACGGGTAACAAAAAAATACTCCTTTCTTCTCTGAAGAGGAGGTGTTTGCAAAATGAACTTTCGAAGAGAAATAAAGTTTTCATCAAAACTCCCTATTTCTAGGCTTCTTTTATGGAAAGAAGCCGCTAACAAAGGTTGGAAGGATATCATAGAGGAGCGAGTTCATCATACTCTCCTTGGAAAAAGGGTCCTCGATGACAGGGTGGCCTAACAAAAGATATTTAGGGTTATAAGGAGAACGAGCTTCCGTCGAAACTCTCCCTGGAAAAAGGGTTCCTTGTATGACAATAAAGATTGTTTTGCAAATTGTTCGTGAAGCACGAGTCCCTTCAAACTCTCCCTAGAAAAAGAGGTTCAACGAACGAACAATAAAGACATGCGAAAAGAATGAGCTCCCTCGAACTCTCCCTAGAAGAAGGGTCCCTCGCAACAGAAATGATTGATAATTGATTTTGAGCTAGTTGGCAGATGAATTCGATGCAAAGGTCGAATCTTGGAAGACTATGATTACTGGATACGATTCGAAGGTCGGACAAATATGATTGACTTTGATAAAATTCGATAACCCAAAGATTTGCTTGATAAGACGAATGACCAGAGGTCTGACAAAATTGGTGACCTGAAGGTGAGATTGACAGAATGGAGTGACTCAAGGGTCTGACAAAGATTGTTTGGTTCGCAGATCTGAAGATTAACATTGAGTCTGAATCCCAATGCAGGTCTAGTATTTGGATTGCGACCAGTATGAAGACTAAATTTTGACAAAATACCAGTACGAGCACTAGATTTTAAAAGATTATCAGTACAAGCACTAGATTCTAAAAGATTAGCAGTATGAGCATTGGATTTTAAAAGATTACCAGTACGAGCACTGAATTTTTTTTTAAAAGATTACTAGTACGAGCACTGGTTTTTAAAAGATTACCAGTACGAGCATTGAATTTTTTTAAAAGATTACCAGTACGAGCACTGGATTTTAAAAGATTACCAGTATGAGCACTAGATTTTAAAAGATTACCGGCATGAGCATCGAATTTTAAAAGATTGCCGGTACAAGCACTGGATTTTAAGAGATTACCAGTACGAGCACTGGATTTTAAAAGACTACCAATATGAGCACTGGATTTTTGAAAGATTACCAGTACGAGCACCAGATTTTAAAAGATTACCAGTACGAGCACTGGATTTTTGAAACATTACCAGTACGAGTATCAGATTTTAAAAGATTACTGGCACGAGCACCGGATTTTGAAAGATCGCCAGTACGAGCACTGGGTTTAAAAAAAAAAATCGCTCGTTTAGTTGTGATAGGAGATTTTCAGTCTTCACCCTCACAGAGATTCAGTCAGTTGATCGGGATCTCTAGATTTGTCCCTTATCCCAGATGAAATTTGATGCGAATGCAAAATGGATGTAAGCAAATGCAAACACGTGTCAATAAATGTGAATGTATACGAATGAATGCGAACGAGTGAATGATGAAAGATCCTGTCTGCATACAGGATACAAAAGATGAATTTTATAACAAAAATGCTCTAGTGTAGTCTGGGGGAGTGAAATGTTCTGATAAAAGAATAATTGATCATTTATTGGAAGGGAATTTATTGAAGGATACAAAAGGTAGAATAGAAGTTTTCTAAGTATAAAATTTCTTCAAATGTCGGGCATTGATAGGATCGGGTAATTCTACTCCGTCTGCGGTAATTAAACGATATGAATTACGTGGTAATGACTCTTTGACCACGTAGGGCCCTTCCCAGTTTGGTCACCATTTTCCGCGCGGGCGGTGCTTGAGATGAGTTGTTGATCTAAGGACCAAATCATTGACTTAGAATCTTCTTTCGATGACTGACTTGGCATACTGCCTAGCTATCCTCTGACGATAAGACTGAGCATGCTCTGCTACTTTGAGTCTTTTCTCATCGAGTAGGTCAAGCTGTACCAATCTCTGTTGTTGATACTGATCAAGTGGTAGCTCTAGAAGAGATACAAATTTAAGGGTAGGTTTCTGAACATGAAGAGGCAATACCACTTCAGTTCTATAAACAAGTTCTGAAGGAGTTGCATTGGTCGGGGTTCGAACGGTGGTTCGATACGCCTAGAGTGCCTCATGGATTTTCTCATGCCAGTCACGACCTGTCTCAACGGTTCTTTCCAAGATGTGGATCAAACTTTTATTTGTAGCTTCTTCCTAACCATTCCCTTCAGGATAGTAAAGAGCTGAAAAATGATGATGAATTCTAAATTTCGAACAAAAGGTCTTCATTCTCTCATTCTTGAAATGAGTACCATTATGTAAAACAATGTCATGCGGTATACCGAAACGACAAAGAATATTCTTGTGAATAAATGAGACCACATGTCGGCCCTCTACTGTGCGTAGAGTGACAGCTTCCACCCATTTAGTAAAGTATTCTGTTGTGGCAAGAAAGTATTTATGGCCATTTGAAGCAGAAGGGGTGATGGGACCTACGACGATGAACGCCCACATAAAGAACGACCATAATGAGACGACAGATTGCAAATATGTTGTTGGTGCATGAATAAAAGGTGTATGTATCTGACACTGAACGCACTTCTTTACAAAATGATAGCAGTCTTGCTGCATGGTTTTCCAATAATATCTTGCCCGAATGATTTGCTTAACAAGAGTTTGGTAACCGACGTGGCTGCCACAAATGCCTTCGTGGGCTTCTCAAATGACTTCCTTGGCTTTTTCTTCGTCTAGGCACCTGGAATACTCAGAATTGAACTCACGACAATAAAGAACATCAGTGAGAATAAAATAACGAGCATACATGCGTTCAATTGTTTTTTATTCCTTCCTCGACAATTCTGATGGAAGATTACCAGTTTCAATGAAATTTTTGATATCTTGATACCAAGACTTCTTCTGTTCTGCCTGGTTGACTTGCATTACTAGAATGAAGGCAGGTTGGTCAAGTCTGTCAATTTCAAAAGAATGGCAGGATTCTCCATCTTTGAAAGACATAATAGAGCCTAGGCTTGCCAAACCATTAGCTATTTGTTTAAACTCTCTTTTGATATGAAAAAACTGAAATTCATCAAAATTATCGATGAGGGCTAAAACGATCTTTTGATAAGGAAGCAACTTTTGGTCTTTTATCTGCCATTCGGCTTTGACTTGGTTGACGACGAGCAATGAGTCACCGAAAGCATGCACCGTCTTAACATTAAAGTCTTGCAGAATTCTTAGACCTTGTATTAAAGCTTCATATTTGGCCATATTATGAGTGCACTAAAAATCAAGTTTGAGAGAGAAAGGGATCATCTCCTTCTTTGGAGTGATTAGTAGAATTCTGACTCCTATGCCGGACATGTTTTTGGACCCATCAAAGAATATATTCCAAACTGGCGATTGCCGAACATTATGAAAGCGCTCATCAGGGAAATCATCCTCGACTTTCACTTCTTCTGACAAAGGAAAATCGGCTAGCTGGTCGGCGATAGCCTGTCCTTTAATTGACTGTTGAGAGATGTATTTCAAGTCATACTGCATTAATAGAACTTGCCACTTGGCGATCCGTCCACTGAGAAATGGCTGCTCGAGAATGTACTTGAGAGGATTAATTTTTGATAGGATCTTAACTTTTGATGCTAACAAGTAGTGTCGCAACTTCTGACACATCCAAACCAAGGCTAGACATGTCTTCTCTATTTGAGAGTATTTCTTTTCATAGTCAATGAATGTTTTACTCACGTAGTAAATGGCATGTTCTATCATACTGCCTTCTTTATATTGCGCTAAGAATCTGCCGCAAATGACTTAATTAACAGAAATATATAGCAAAAAGGGTTTCCCCAATTCTGGTGGTTTTAAGACAAGAGGGTTGAGAAGATACTTTTTAATACGCTTGAATGATTGCTGACACTTTGGTCCTCATTTAAACTTCACTCCTTTTCTGAGTAAGTGATTGAAAGGCTCACATCTCATGGCAATGTTGTATATAAATTGCCAAATTGATTGCATACGTCCCTAAAGGCTACACAATTCTTTGAGAGTAGTCGGGGGTGGCATGTCAATGATGGCCTTTGCCTTAGCGGGATCCACTTCTATCCCCTTTTTGCTGACCAAGAAGCCCAACAATTTGCCTAACTTAACTCCGAAAACACATTTCTGAGGGTTGAGTCTTAGCTTATAAAGGACAAGCCACTTGAAGACTTGATTGAGAGCATTAATATGATTTCTTCCTTGAATTTGACCAGGATATCATCAACATATGCATCCATGATCTTGTGCATCTGATCATGGAAGATGGCAGCCATCGCGCGCTGATAGGTTGCTCCAGCATTCTTAAGTCCAAATGGCATAACCGTGTAACAGAAAGTACCCCATGGTGTGGTGAAAGATGTCTTGGATTGGTCACGAGCAACCAGTTTGATTTGATTATATCCGGAATATCCATCCATGAAGGAGAACATGGCATGACCCACTGTGCTGTCGATTAGGAGGTCAATGTTTGGGAGCGGATAGTCATCCTTTGGAGTAGCTTTGTTGAGATCACGAAAGTAGATACAGATCCGAACTTTGCCATTCTTCTTGGAAACTGCTACAATATTTGCTACCCAATCTGGATAATCTATTGCTCGAATGAATCCTGCTTTAAGCAAATCCTCAAGTCCTTCCTTGACCTGCTGCTCGATTCGAGGATCCATTTTTCTCAACTTCTGCTTAATTGGTTTTGCATCAGGTTTCAGAATGAGGCGATGTTCCACCAATTTAGAATCTAAACCGGGAATATCCTCGTAAGTCCATGCAAACACTTCTTGGTATTGTTTGAGAAAGTTGATGAGTCTTTCCTTCTCATCTGTGCTCAGACCAGTGCCGATTTTAAGAATCTTCGGACTATCTTCTGAACCAATATTGATGTCTTCAGTTGGGTCTTGAACTAGGGTCGATGGCTCATCTTGTTTCTGAATCGCTGTAAACTCTGGCAACTACTGAAGAGATGAATCAAATTCTACGGCTTCTTCTGACTGCTTCGTGACTTTACTATTTCCAGTTCTTGCCTTAACCTGATATATCTTCGCGGACTTCGACACGATTGATGGATTGATGACTAGTCTCTTTATTGATCGTGAAGACATTCTGAATTTTTTTAAAAGGAGTAGCATTTTAGAAAAGGTTGACTTATCATGAAACAAATTACGTGAAACAGAAAAGATACATGACAATGAATTTTGAAGACAAATTGTAAAGGAGGAAAGAAAGGATGGCATCCCAATAGGCAAGAAAAATTGATAACTTTATTGAAGATTGAAATGATGACATAAAGGAAATGAAATGAAGCGGGACATCGTCCCTACAAAATGCAAGAATCAAAGAACTGAAGTAGAAAAAGAATGATAACAAATGATCCTAATGGGTCCCCTTGATGAAGACAGTATCCTTATGAGAGCGATTGCCTCTGAATCCCAACCCTGCTATGTACGGGTGATGATCCAGGATTACTGGCTCCAGCCGGCCACCTCCATTCTTGCCTAGGCCTTTAAAAGGTTGATAGTCGTGTTTCAGTAGAAGATCAAACCAAGAATTAAAGAATTTGCAAGATTTTTATTTATTTAAAGGAAAACATGATTGTATCAATAATAAACTTGGGAAGGAGGGGCAGACAGACAATTTTCCACCACTCTTTGTAACTAGCAGAGACATAAGGACCGGGAAAAAGTGGAATAGTAACAAAAGAGTCCCAGCCATATCTGGCAGAATGGTATGTTCCGGACCACTGTACTGATGTAAGGTCGAACTCTAGCACGACTCCTGATAGCAGCCGCATCTCTATGCGCTTATGTCTCTGAGAAAACTGTCAAACACACCGCTCTGGATGATAGTAGGCGCAGAAGAATGGACCAAGCAACTTGAATCTCTTGCCATATGCATAGGTGTATCTGGGAGGTGATAACTCTCAATCAAAATAGTCTCATACCACTTCTTCTTCCTATAGATGATCAATTAGAAATCGATACCGTGCAACTGAAATGAGCTCTTTGCCGTTGTATCTGAGCGAACTAACTCTGGTCGGCACATGCTAAAGAAACCAAGACTGAAGTGCATAAGTACATCCCTCGACTAAAATGGACTCTCCAAGCGTGAAGCGGGTCAATCCTCTGTATAGAAAAGCAAGTGCGGCCATGGCTATCGAAAGACGGTTGGTCTGTCGACTTCCCCATCTTCTTAGAAGCTGTACTATTCTGACATCTACATAATTTTGTTCGTTTGGAAAGAAAGCAAGTCCCACAATGCACAGAATCATCGCATGCTGAATTCTCTCTCGAGCTGTCCTAGATAACGAGCTGACTTCTGTGAATGCCCCGTACTGTCGACAGATCTCGATCAGGCTCACGTACTCATTCCCATTTTCTTCAATCAGTGGCCAAGACTTACGTTCTGTCATGCGAGCCACAACATCTTTAGGGTCCAGACCCTTAACATTGATAAAAAATTGCTGCTCTAATGGATCTTCAGGCTGACCTACTGGTTCGGGCAGTCCCATGATCTCTGAAAATTCGTCCATCAACAGGGTCATCTCGCCCCATGGGAACCAGAACGCGCAAGTGCGCGGATTCCATTGCTCTGCTAGTGCATGGATCAAATTGATGTTGATTGTCAACTTTCCCACTACGGATGCCAGTTCTAACCCCACAATCGCTCAAGTGGTCCGAAAACATACGATAGAAGTTCTTGAATCAAGTATAGTATCACCGGGGAAAGAAGGGTTCAGTGTTAAGAGCTCGATGCTTAGAAAGACTTTGTTGCACCTCATAGGAGATGTGACCCTCGGGAAAGACAGAGATGAGCTGACTGAATGCCATTGGGTTGAAAGATAAGAAGATTGGAATTAGACTTTGGAAAAATACAAGAATTTTAAAAATTACACGCAAGATAAAGTGAAATGCTAAAAATTCAAAGTCTAGAAGAACGAAAGAATGAAAAATCACCTGGAGTTTTGAAGAAAAAGTGGATAATTTCAAAAAATCGTCCAGGGTTTACAAAGAAATGCTTTATAAATGGGAAAATGAAGTACTTTGGAAAATTATCCCATATTTTGGAAAAACTGGGAAAAATAAGATGGAAATGAATATCATATATTTAATCACAAATAATTATGCATATACACCATTCCCTAAGAAGCTGACTCTAAATGCATGAATTTTGAAAGAGCTTTAGGACCCTAATCCTGACTCTAGGCTCAGATCAACTGTGTCCAATCATGCCATGCCGATATACTCGAGCCGAGGCTAGAAGTACGTGGCATAAAATTTCATCTTCGGTTCTAGGCTTGTGTTTTCCCAACATCCTTGAGCACCTGCCGATATACGTTGGACTATGGCCTTGGGACGTGGCAGGGGGGGCGTTAGCCCAAATAAGTGGCCCAGTTGTGAGGCTCTGTCCCGAACTATGGTTCTGTAAGAGAGCCCAGCAACGTGAAGACCGGGTAGACATAGGTGGGGTGGTTTTTGAAAACATGAGTGCATGCAAGCAAACAGAGGGCTCTAAAACCTAAAGAGATAGAGATTTTGAAATTTTTTTAAGAAGCAAACATTATTTTCATACAAATCCTAGATTAAGGAGTGTGATATTTCAGACCTAAGTCCATGTGAGCATGTATAATTCTCCTCAATATGGTCCTACCAAACCATGCCTAGTCTACATGCAATCCATGTCAGCTAGGTTCAAGTCTAGGCTTCTAGGTTCACATGATATCAGAAAGTAAAGGCTGACATTCCATAGAACATGATTCAGAAAATTGAACTAAGTCAAGCACACAATTGATCAAACGAAGACAGGTCCCATCACGGTCGCCAAACCTGTTATCATCACAAAATTTTTCCTCCCTCCCTCTGCGAGAGTGAGAAGAAACGATTCTGCGAGTCAAACTCGACCAAAGTTTTGAAAATGGTTTTGAAAATTACTCGCCTCCGTTTTGAAAATTTGCGGGAAAATTCCGTGGAATGGGATCCACCTGTCGGTACGAGGTTCAACCGTTTCTGGCAGCTTTACCAGGGGTAATTGAACCAAGGATCAAATGTGTGCTTTGACTAAGTTAAATTATCTAAATTATGCTCTATTTTTCCTAAAACGCACAAAGAATCAGACATGTGCTACGGAATTTTGAAAAATAATGCAGGTTTGAGAAAATATGATGTTTGCTTAGAAAATTGAAATGCATTTGAAAAATGATTGGAAAAGTACTTGAAAATTGAATTCCTAGGAAAATCATTGAATTTCATTGGAAATCGAAATTTGAATAGGAAAATGAATTCTCATGAAAACTTGGACTTTGGGAAAATTGATTTTGAGATTTGGATTGCCTTTCTGAGGAAATAGATTTCTAAAATGGATTTAAGAATTCTGAGAAAATCAGGAAATTCATTGGAAAATGATTTTTGAAATGAAAAATGGATTCTCAGGAAAATGAAAAATCTGAGAAAATTGATTTTTGAGATTGGAATTAAGGATTCTGAGAAAATCAATTTCTGAAATAATTTAAGGAACTTTGGAAAAATCGATTTTGGGATTTGAAAATGAAATTGAGAATGTGAAAATCTTGGAAAATCATGGTTTGAACTTGGGAAATATTTTGAAATCTTATTTGAAAATTCAGAGTTCTGGGAAAATCAAATCCTAAGAAAGACTTAGAAATTTTTGGGAAAACTGAATTTTTATTAAATAGAATTTGAAAATGATTTTGAAAATAATGAATGAATTTGAAAGATATTTCATTGAGGAATTGCGAAATTCTTTTGAAATTTTGAGAAATGCAGTGCATTTTTGAAGTTAGCCTAAGAGTATAGGCTGAATGTGGCTAATATGAAGATCATAAATCTAGGTTTCATTCGTATTCTGACTATGGCCAAAAATACAAATTCCACCAAGTTTATAAACTCCATAAGAGCTTGTGCACGTGCCATTCGTGTCCACCATAGTGAATTTGGAAAAATGTGCATGAATGATACATAAAATATTGAAAATTGTTGAAATTAAACTATATGCAATACAGTCCTATTCTAAGCAGAAAAGTAACTCTTATTCCAAATTATTACATTTGATGTTACATTGAATTAAAATAAAAGAATAAAAGCTAAGTCTTCTTCTTGAATGTTCCTGCAAAACTAGAAAACAATGTTAGCACAAAAATGTAGGTTTTTCTGAATTTATCCAAAAAATATTGGAAATTATCGGATATTATTCAAATATAAACCCAAAATCATACCCCTTTGATATAAACATGATAAATAATGAATAAATTTCAAAATTAAACTTGGAAATTCGAAATTGGGGTCAAAATGACAAAAATGCCCCTGATGACCTTGAAATCAGGGTTTCCTAAAAGAATTTTTTGTAAAATTGGAACTGGCATCCGTAGTGGGAAAGTTGACAATCAACATCAATTTGATCCATGCACTGGCAGAGCGATGGAATCCACGCACTTGCGCGTTCTGGTTCCCATGGGGCGAGATGACCCTGTTGATGGACGAATTTTCAAAGATCATGGGACTGCTCGAACCAACAGGTCAGCCTGGAGATCCATTAGAGCAGCAATTTTTGATCAATGTCAAGGGTCTGGACCCTAAAGATGTTGTGGCTCGCATGACAGGACGTAAGTCTTGGCCACTGATTGAAGAAAATGGGAATGAGTACGTGAGCCTGATCAAGATCTGCCGACAGTACGGGGCATTCATAGAAGTCAGCTCGTTATCCAGGATAGCTCGAGAGAGAATTCAACATGCGATGGTTCTGTGCACTGTGGGACTTGCTTTCTTTCCAGACGAACAAAATTATGTAGATGTCAGAATAGTACAGCTTCTAAGAAGATGGAGAAGTCGACAGACCAACCGTCTTTCGATAGCCATGGCCGCACTTGCTTTTCTATACAGAGGATTGACCCGCTTCACGCTTGGAGAGTCCATTTTAGTCGAGGGATGTACTTATGCACTTCAGTCTTGGTTTCTTTAGCATGTACCGACCAGAGTTAGTTCGCTCAGATACAACGGCAAAGAGCTCATTTCAGTTGCACGGTATCGATTTCTAATTGATCATCTATAGAAAGAAGAAGTGGTATGAGACTATTTTGATTGAGAGTTATCACCTCCCAGATACACCTATGCATATGGCAAGAGATTCAAGTTGCTTGGTCCATTCTTCTGCGCCTACTATCATCCAGAGCGGTGTGTTTGACAGTTTTCTCAGAGACATAAGCGCATAGAGATGCGGCTGCTATCAGGAGTCGTGCTAGAGTTCGACCTTACATCAGCACAGTGGTCCGGAACATACCATTCTGCCAGATATGGCTGGGACTCTTTTGTTATTCTTCAATTTTTTCTCGATTCTCGTGTCTCTGCTAGTTACAAAGAGTGGTGGCAAATTGTCTGTCTGCCCCCTCCTTCCCAAGTTTATTATTGATATAATCATGTTTTCCTTTAAATAAATAAAAATCTTGCAAATTCTTCAGTTCTTGGTTACTGAAAGCTGAAACAAGGTCCATCTTTCGAGCATTGGACTGGGCCTTATGTAATACTAACACCTGGTGTAGATTATCAATATCACTGCTGGGGCATGGCTGAATGTGATCTTGTGGTTGAAATGGGTGATCAGATATCACTACGGTTGAATGTTGAAGGAAGAGCTGATTTAATATTCCCATTTTCTCAACTTCGACACCTTCTACCAGCAGATTTTTATCAATATAATCATGTATGATGTTTTTGAGAAGGAAATAGTTCTCAGTGTCATGTCCTACTGTTAGGTGGAACTTGCAAAATCTGTCCTTTATTTTACCCATAACCACTGATGGATCAGCTACCCTTGGAAGCTTAATCATGTCACTGCCGAACATATATTCTAACACCGTTTTGAGGGACTGATCCAGGGGAGTAAACTTGCGATTATAACTCCACTCTTCATGCTTTGGCTTTTCCTGAGGTCTCGATCCCTGTTCAAGAGTCTGTTGTGGTTGTTTTTCATACTAAGAAATTGATTTGTCTTTCTGATTATTTTTGTTGGGGTTTGAACCCCCTGACCCATAACTGTGATCTTTCTCATTTCCCTTATGTTGATTTTTGTTGTTATTGGCAGAGTAGGTGAAATGGGTTTTCTTCTTAGATTCCTATTGATTGTTGCCTTTGGTGAAGGTGAAACCCTCGTAGGATCCATTTTCCATACTCAACTCGAGCCATTCGGCTCGTTCTGTTAGCTCAATAAAAGTTTTTGATGGCGAGGTGGAAATCAATCCCCTCAGGGGTTGTGAAAAGTTACTCAGGATCATAGATAGTGTGTGTCCTTCTGATATTGGATCCCGCATCTTGTTACAAGCAGATCTCCACCTGTAAATAAAATCCCTGGCTTTCTCATTTTCCTTCTGTTTCAGACTGCAGTGGTGGCTGAGGGTCGAGAGTGCCTCAGTATTGAATAAAAAGCGCTCGATGAAAAAATTGACCATTTTGTCAAACTCTTTTAATTCCATGGGCTTAATGTGCTCTGAGCATCACTTTGCTGCGATACCTTCCAAACTACGGAAGAAACAAAAGAACAAGGCTCAATTGTTCCTTCTGAACTTGGAACACTCTGCAAAGAACATGGCGAGATGTGCTTTTGGATCGCCAGAGCCATCAAATTTGATAAATTTCTTGAGTTGATTGTCGTGATCATCATCCCCATCCAGTCCATCATAGAAGTCTTCACTTGTAAAGACCCTTTTGCCCTTGTCATAGGCCTGTAGATCTTTAACCATCTTAACCACGTCTTTGAGTTGTGGCTGAGTAGGCTCATTGACGGATTGATTCCTGGATTTATAAGCCAACCCTTGCCCTTGAGTCGACTTTCTAGCTGCTTGCTAGGTTTCATATTCCTTGTTAGTATCACCCACTGATTCTGCCTCATCAGATGTTTCCTCATGATAATTCTGCCTCTTTTGGATTTTCATGTTCTTTTTCACTGTTCGCCCCCTGCCCTTCTTCTTATTACGAATCTTTCCTAAACTAGTTTTTGTTTCTTCTGTCAACATTTTCTTCATCATCTTCTAAAATAATAGATACATCTGAGGGTCAATGTCATCATTGCCCTATTGGCTTTTATTTCCCGCAGATCGTGGAGAGGCCATTTCTTGTTCTGAGGCTGAAGAATAACTGATATGTTGAACTGGTGCGGTTTTCCTGCCAGACCTTGTCTGAACCCTATAAGGGTGCAAGTGCTCTCTGCAGGGCAAAACTGAGGGTTAGCTGCTGAAAATGGTTTTGAATAGGCAATATTTGTTGGATATCTGGTAGACAATTTGAAAGATGTCCCATTACTAGGGACTGAGTCGTCGCTGGAATCACGATAATTGCACGGCTATTCTTTGCAAAATAAACAACTAAAAATGTGCCTTGTTACCTAGGTGAGGTCATCAAACCATGATAGAATGAAAATGAAAAGAATTTTATTGAAAGAAACATGATTTAATAATAAACTTGACATAGAGGAGGGGGACAAACAATTTTTCACCACTCCTGATAATCATTGGACACTCGAGAACCCAGGAACAAAGTAAGATTGACAAAGGAATCCCAGCTATATCTGGTAGAAGGGTATGCTCTGGACCACTGCGCTGATGCGAGATCGAACTCTGGCATGATCTCTGAAAGTAGGTGAGCTTCTACACGTTTCTGCCTCTGAGAAAACTGCCTGACACAGCGCTCTGGATGGTAATAAGTGCAAAAGAATGAGCCAAGTAACCTGAACTGCTTGTTGTATGCATAAGTATATCTGGGAAGTGATTCCTGATGATCAAAGTAGTCCCACACGACCTCTTCTTCCTGAAGATTATCGATCAAGAACCGGTATCGTGCAACTGGAAGAAGCTTCTCGCCATTGTATCTGAATGAGCTAGCTCTGGTTGGCACATGTCGAAGGAACAAGGACTATAAGGCATAAATGCACCCTTCAACTAGAATTGACTCTCTGAGTGTGAAACGGGTCAACCCTCGGTACAAAAAAGCGAGTGCAGCCATGGCTATGGAGAGACGGTTGGTCTGTCGACTTCCCCACCTTCGCAGGAGCTGAACTATCCTGATATCCATGTAATTCTGTCCATCTGGAAAGAGAGTCAATCCCACAGTGCATAGGATCATCACATGTTGTATTCTCTCTTGAGCTGTTCAGGATAAGGAACTGACTTCCACAAATGCCCCATACTGTTTGTAGATTTCGAGAAGGTTCACATATTCATTTTCATTCTCCTCAATCAATGGCCAAGACTTACGTCCTGTCATGCGGGCGAAAGTGTCTCGGGGATCTAGACCCTTGACATTGATTAAGAATTGTTTCTCCAATGGATCTCCTGAATAACTGGCTGGCTCGGGCAATCCCATAATTTCTGAAAACTCGTCCATCAATAAAGTCATTTCTCTCCATGGGAACCAGAAAGTACACGTACGCGGATTCAACCTCTTTGCCAGTGCGTGGATCAAATTACCGTTGACTGTCTGCTTTCCCACTGCGGATGCCAGTTCTAACCCACAATCGCTCAGATGGTCCAGAAACATACGAGAGAAGTTCTTAAGCCATGAATAATACCACCGGGAAATGAAGGATCCGGTGCTGAGATTTCAATGTTTGAGAAGACTTTGTCGCACCTCGTAGGATATGTGACCCTCAAAAAAGACTGAATCAAGTTGACTGGATGCCATCAGACTGAAAAACATGGAAAATTGGGATAAGACTTGGGAAAATACAAGGATTTTGAAAAAGATGCAGGCAAGATAAAAAAATGAAGCTAGAAATTCGAGATCCAGAAGAACGAAAGGATGGAAAATCATCTGGAGTTTTGAAGGAAATAGAGGAGAATTTGGAAAATCATCTAGGCTTTTTAAGAAATTCATAAATTGGAAAATAAGGTATCTTAAAAAAATCGTCCAATATTTTGGAAAAATTGAGAAAAAATATGACAGAATAAGATGAAAAATAAATATGTCATATCCTGCACAAACAATTATGCACATAAAACATTCCCTAAGAAGCTTACTCTAAATGCATCAATTTTGAAATAGCTTGTAGGACCCTAATCCTGACTCTAGGCTCAAATCATCTGTGTCCAACCATGCTATGCCGATATACTCGAGCCGAAGCCCGATGTACGTGGCATAAGATCAATTTCTCTGATTCTAGGTTCATGTTTTCCAACATCCTTAAGCGTCTGTCGATATATGTTGGACTATCACCCTTAGTAGGTGGTAGGGAGCATTAACCCAAATAAGTGGCCCAGTTGTGAGGCTTTGTCCCAAACTATGGTTCTAAAAGAAAGCCCAGCAATGTGAAGACCGGGTAGACATTGGTGGGGTGATTTTTTGAAAAATGAGCACATGCAAGAAAACCAGAAGGCTCTAAAACCTAAAGAGATAGAGATTTGAAAATTTGAAGAAGAAAACATTGTTTTCATATAAATCCTAGATTGATGATTGTTGTATTAGACCTAGGTCTATGTGAGCATGAATAATTCTCCTCAATATGGTTCTACCAAACCATGCCTAGTCTACATGCAATCCATGTCAGTTGGGTTCAAGTCTAGGCTCCTAGGTTTACATGATAAGAGAAAGTAAAAGCTGACATTCCATGGAACACGATTTTGACAATTTGAACTAAGGCAAGTACATAATTGATCAAGCGAAGATAGGTCCCATCATGTTCGCCAAACATGTTATCATCGCAAAATTTTACTTTTGCAAGTCAAACTAACATTTGAAAAAGATTTTGAACGTAACTCGCCTCCGTTTTTAAAATGCGGGAAATTCCGTAGAATGGGATTCGCCTGTCAGTATGAGGTTCAACCGTTCTTGGCGCCTTTACCAGGGGTAATTAAACCAAGGATCAAAAGTGTGCTTAGCTTTGTTCAACTTGTCTAAATTGTGTTCTATTTCCTAAATGCACCAAGAATCAAACATGTGCTATAAATTTTCTGAAAATGCAGATTGAAAACATGATTGCTTAGAATATTTGAAATGCTTGGAAAATTCTTGGAAAAGATGTTACTTGAAAAATCGTGAATCATGGTGAAAGAATATTTATGAGGAAAATGAAAATCGATTTCTGAAGAAATACAAGTGTTTTGTGAAAATTGATTTCTAAGGAATTTCAAGTAACTTTGGAAAACTTGATTTCTCTGAATTCAAACTTTGAAATTGAATATATAACTTGAAAAATCAAATTTTGAACTTTGGAAAATACTTGAAATACAATTTGAAAGCTCAAAGTTTTGAGAAAATCAATTTTTGAGTAAGACTTAGAAAATTTTGAGAAAATCAATTTCTCTGGATTGGAATTGGAATTTGCAAATTGAATGAAATGAATGAATATGGATTTGAAAGATATTTCTTTGAGGAATTGAGAAAACCTTTTTGTATTTTTTGAGAAATGCAATGCATTTTGAAGTTAGCCTAAGAGTGTAGGCTGAATGTGGCTAATACGAAGATCACAAATCTGGGTCTCATTCATATTCTGACTATGGCCATGAATACGAATTCCACCAAGTTTGTCAACTCCCTAAGAGCTTATGCATGTTCCATTCGTGTAGACCATGGTGAATTTGTAAAAATATGTGCATGAGTGACAAGCATAACAGTTATATATCAAAGTTTATATTATATGCAATGCAAATCCTAATCTAAGCAGAAATTGAAATTCTTATTCCAAAGTTTATATTTAATTTACATCACTAATTGAATTTAAATGAATGAAAATAAAGAAAAATACAGCCTTGAAATATCTCTGCAAAACTAGAAAACTTGTTAGTGAAGATATGTTGGCTTTTCTAGGTTTATCCAGTAATATCTAGAAATTACTGGATTTTGCTAGATAGAAGTCTTTTCCCATGATTTCCTGAGATAAACAAAATGAAATACGAAATAAAATTAAAGAAATATGAAAAAGAGATTTGAAAATTTAAAATTAGGGTCAAAATAACCAAAATGCCTCTAATAGCAAGACTATGGCCTTGAAATCAGGGTTTTCAGAAAGATATTTTGTAAAAATGAGGTTTTGGAATTCAAATAAATATAAATCAAACATAAGGTGATGTGGTGTGATTGAAAATAAGGAAATTCAAGTTAAGAATTTCGAAAATGAGGTCAAATGACCAAATTACCCCTAATACCAAGACTATGGTTTTCAAATCAGGGTTTTAAGAAAATATTTTGGTAAAAACTTTAGGTTTAGGGTTTAAATAAAATCAAATAACAACCAAATCAACCATGAAGTGTCCTAACATGATTTTAAACATGAACAAACCCTAAAAATATGAACTTATGCACAAAAATCTAGAAATATCATGGAAATCATGATTTTGGCAGTGTTTCGGGATCCTACGGGCACCATGTTTTGCAATTTGACTCATCCAAGCATCAAATGAGTTTTAAAATTCATAAAAATTGGCACCTACACTTATTATCACTCTAAAATTATATTTAAATCATAAAAATATATTTTTTTCATTATTCCAGTTCAAAAATTGTATTAAAACCCTAAAATATGGTATTTTTATCTGCGGGCACATACCAGTTTTAGTGTCAGACCCGAATCAGGAGTCAATCAATTATGGAAATTCATAAAATTTTACAGAGTCATAATATACAAAAAACAAAGAATCTCTTTTTTACATATCATAAAAATCAACTTCTGTTAGGGAGATATCATTCTGACAATCTGGACTTAGATTTAACGAATATAAAATTGATCAAAATAGGCACTTCTGGTTGCAAATACAGGGAAAAATAGCATATCTCATTAACAAATTCTAAGATTTCAGAAATAAATAATAGACAAATAAATAATAAATTTCTTTTTTTACAGATCATAAATTGAATCTACGATTAAAGATCTATGATCAACACAAGTTGAATTAGGGTTTTAACAAATCATAACAAGTTTTAAAAAGTTGATCTGACTTTCTGACAAAGGAAAAATATCAAACAGTGACAAAAAATTATGAAAATTTTACAGTAAATAGTTGACATTAACATGAAGCCATTGTAATTTACGGATCTTAAATCAGATATCGGATGAAAGAAATATCACATCTACAATTTATACTTGAATTTGAACAACGATTTTAATCAACAAAAATTCCGATTCGACTTTGTATTTTTCTCACAAGGGTACCGAATCCCAAAACTTATGATTTTTTTACAGAGATTCAATAACATATCCGTGGATCATATATAAAAAAATCAACAATTTCTAACAAATATTTAAATATGAAATAACATGCTTTTTATGGATCTAAAATCAAAACACATGAAAATCTAAGAAAACACTAAAGAAACATGATTTATTAATGGGAAATAATAAAAAATACCTAAAAAAGAAAAATGAGATTTATTTTAATGCTGGAACATATGAAATGAACACTAATATGATAAAAAATAAATAAAACACAGGGAATCCATGGCTGAAATTACTTTTATCTTTGAAGACATGGATTTAATTCATTTAACGGATAAAACTCATGTTTTCTTGGTTAAGAATATGGAAAACGATAATGTAAATGATTCTAATGGATTAGAATCTCAAAATACAGCACTAAACAAGGTTAAATCATCTTCTTGGACCGAACATGAGGTTCTTGGATGAGAATCCATGGTTAAAACCATGAAAGAGATGGTGCCAATGGTTAAATCCATGTTAAAACATTAAATAAAGTAAAAAAAAATTATGAAAACCTTACCTTGAGGTTGCAGCTGCAATGGAGAAGATGAAGTGCTGGAGAGAGGAGAGAGAAGCTCCAAGAAAGTCCAAGGGGAAGGATAGGGGGTCGACCCCCCTAGGGGCTCTTTACATAATTTTTTTTTTAGGTTTCCTTAATTAAGAGAGTTTGGAAAAATCCAAACTCTCTTCTTAATTGGATTAGGTGGGGGGGGGGGGGGGGGGGGCGATTTTCATAGAGGATTACAATACTACCCCTAACCTAATTAGCCTCTAATTAAACTAAAAGACTCCCAAATGTGGCGCCACTTGGCATTTTTTTTACATTGGTTTTTAAAATTCCAATTTAAAGCCGAAAAACAATAGTTAAAACAAACAAAGTTAAAATGGATTTTCAAAATAGATTTTGACTCTTCTAAATCCCTAAACTAACTGGGACACCTACTAAACCTAGTCTAACCCTGACTTCTTCTAATGTGGCACCACCCCGAGTGGGCCCCGTTTGAATTTTCAGAAATGATCTTAAAATTTGAAAATGAAAGGTTTTTCAAAAGAGATTCAAAAGAGATTCAAAAGTAAAATTAGATTTGAAAGTTTTGAAATGGTACAGAGTTCTGACTAGGTCAGAATTCCTCTAGATATGGCGCCAACTGAGCCGACCCCACATTAGGTTTTGAAAAACTTAAAACAAAGACTGAAAATGACTTTGAAAAGGGGTTAAAATCAACAGTTGAAATTCAAAGTTTTGAAAATAGAGTTCTAAGCGAACTAGAACTCTGGGCCAGAGTCCTCAACCAATTAGGACTCTGAAATTTTAGATTTTAAAAGCCAAATGAAGGGGGTTTTAAAAGACTTTATCAGAACTGGTAAAAATAAGTTAAAAAAATGCAGTCAGGGTTAGAGTCCTAACTCAACCGAAACTCTGAAACAAAGTTCGGAATCAATCGGGACTCTGCAAAATGACATTATTTTTGAAAAATAAATGAAAATAGAAGTAAAATAGACTTTGGAACAGACTCCTGACTGGATTAGAACTCTAGGACAGAGTCCTGATCGGACTGAAACTCTAGTTTTTTTTTTTTGGTATTTTCTGGAAAACAGCTAAAAGAACTTGTAAAAACAGTGAAAATAACAAGTATTGAAATAAAAATAGAGTTCTGATCCAACTGAGACTCTTGGGACAGAGTCCTAATTGAACTTGGACTCTCAAAAATTTTGATTTTCTGAGAAAATGAATGAGAGGATTTTGGAAAACAAGTGAAAACAAGATAGAGTTGAAGTTCGGTTCAGAGTCCTGATCTGATTAGGACTCTGAATAGGAGTCATAATTTGACTAGAACTCTAAAATTTTTTGGTTTTCTAAGAGGTAAATGGTGAGATTTAAACAAAGCTTTTGAAAACCAGTGAAAATGAAGTGAGAAAACAAACTTTGAATAGAGTCCTGATTCGATCAGGACTCTGGGATAGAGTCCGGATTCGATCAGGACTCTGGGATAAAATCTCAGAATTTTGAAATTCCATGATAAAGGTATAACAATTTTGATTCCTGAAGGGATAAATAGAAGGATTTTTTGAAAGATTCTCTCAAAATTGAAATCAGGGTCAGAGTCCTGATCCAACTAGGACTTTGTGAATAGAGTCTTGGTTTGACTAAAACTTTGAGTTTTTTGCTCATTTTAAAAGATTTGATTAAAAACATGTAAAAATAACGATGAAGGATAGAGTCCTAATCCGACTACAACTCTAAGAAAGAGTCCTAATCCAACTAAAACTCTAGAGTTTTGGCTAAATCAGAAGATTTTAAAAATCAGATGAGAAGGTTTTGAAAACAAGAATAAATGATGAAATCGGGACAGAGTTTTGATCCGATTAGGACTCTAAGAAAGAGTCCTAATTCGACTGGGACTCTAGAATTTTGGCCAAAAACAAAGGATTTTGATAAGCTTTCTTAAAAATAGGTAAAAAGGGTAGTAAAAAATAGAGTTTTGATCCAACTAAGACTCTAGAAAAAGAGTCCTGATCCAACTAGGATTCTGGAAAAAGAGTCCTGATTGGACTAGGATTTTGAAATTTTGGACAAAAATGATGAGAATGGGCAAGGGATATGACTACATTTGGTTTAAAATCAGAATGAAGTTTTGAAAAGGTTCAAAAAGATGAAAATACAGAGTCCTGATTCGACTAGGACTCTAAAATTTTTGAGATTTTTGATAAATAAAGGGATCCAGAAGCGACTCCACCTAAATGGGCCTCATCTGAGAATTAAAATCAACTAAAATTGAGTTTAAAATGAATCCAGATTGTTTTATGAGGAAAACATTTCAAAATATAAGATCCTGGGGTTTGGCAAATGCCAAGAATATCAATTTAAACCCAGGTTTTGAAATTGATTTCGAAAGAAGAGTTTTAAAAACTTGAATCTGGATTAATATTTTGAAAACAAGAGTTCTGGATCTCGATAATGAGATGCAATGACATGCAATGTAATGAAATGACATGTCAAATGCATGCAATGATATTGCAATGATATATGAAATGTAAACACTAGATGAGGGTGAAAATTTGGGGTGTTTACACTAACAAATGTAGAAACAGGAAACAAAAAAAATATAGAATCAAAACATGATACCGATAACGCAGATGAAATCAAATGAATACAATGTGCTGTTGTGAAATGCGATAAAACTTGTGAATAGCGTGCAGAAAATGCAGATGAACCATACACAACAATGTGATGCAAATTTATTGATCTATTATCCAGAATTTATGCAAACACACAAATGATGATCGGGAACAAAATATGATATGCAAAATGCAACAAAATTGCAGAGATGATGATATGCGGTGATGCATAATTGGTAATGAAACAAAATGGCGAGTATGATGAACAAAGATGCACAGATGAATATGAATTAAAACAAAAAGTAAACGATGCAAATGAAATGGAACACACATTACAGAAATGCAGAAATGAAACAGAGAATGATGCGATGAAGAGTTAAGAAAAGGAAAATGTAAGTTATGATATACAAAAAAAAAGGGAAAATACAAAACAGAGAATCGATGAACAGAAAAAATGAGGTGCGATTCACATAGAAATGCGATAATGCTGATGAGCGTGATGCACAAAAAATGTGATGATAAAAAAAATGAAACTCAAATGATGCATAGGATGCCAATGAAACAGATGTTTATGCGATGAACAGAAAGCAAAAATGCAGCTCGATTAGAGAATGCTTGAGAGACACAGTGATGCAGGCACTGAATGAAACTATGATGCAGAACTTGAACGCACAATATGCATATAATGATAAATGAAAAGCTGATGAAGATGAATTGATGCAATTGCAGATGTGCTGCTAGAATGTTAATGATTATGCAGATGATGTACTGATGCAAATCAAATTGAATGTTGTGAAGACACCAATTATGGGCTATTGCATGCGCAAATGCTATGAAATGCACAATGAATAGATGCAGGAGATGCAATGCCTATGACATGTGTTGGATGTTGAATGCTACGGGTGTGGTGCAAATGAGCTACAACACAGATGCGGCTACGATGATGCAAAAAACACACAAACAATGAAAATACAGCCATGAATTGCAAAAAGAAAACTGAAGCCTAAGCAACATGAAGATAAGAATGAGCTTAATACCCTGTTGCAGCATGCAGATCGATGCTGCTATAGGCCGATCGATGTTGCATCATGTGCTTCTGATGGACTGTGAGAATGAAAGAAAAGAAACAACAATTGATGCTATGCAAAATCAAAGAAAAGAAATGCTCAAGTTGCAAATTTACAGAAAAGCAAAGAGGGAGAGGGGATGATTCTCACCATGGTTTGGCTTAGATTGAGAGAAGAGAGGTCTTTCCTCTGTATGTGATTGTTGGACCTAGCTCCTTCACCAATTGAGAAGAGAATACGAGAATAAAGGAGAAAGTGAAGGGGAAAGAGAAGAAGAGAAGAGGGAAAAAGGGAGAAGAGAGATTGGGAGAGAAGAAATTCAGCCTTCTTCCTCCCTCTCAAAGAAAAACTCCCTGAAACTATCGAAAACATTTTCTTCTTCTTTCTTCCTCTTTGCCTCCCCCCCCCTGCGCTGGTTTATAACAGAGAAGGTCGTTACAAAGTTCTCAGAAATAGTCCCTCAAATTTTCTAGAAGTTTTTAAAAATGAGGTTTTAGTTGCAAAAATTTCAAAACCCTAAAGTTGTTTTTTGAAATTTCGCCCCTTATATATATATATATATATATATATATATATATATATATATATTGAAAAAAAACCTAAAATATATAAGAAAAATGTGAGGGATTTAAGAGATGGGATCTAGATGGAGTTTTAAAATATTTTTGCAAAAATGTTGATTTTAAATTTTGAGGATTTTACAAAGGAGAGCTTTTGAAATAGCAAAATTAATTTTAAAAATTGATAAAAACGGGTCTGGATCCAAAATTTTGAGTAAATATCAAGTTTGGATCTCGAACCAAGGAAACATGAGAGGAACAGATCCAAATGAAGATTGGATCTGAATAAAAATACCTGAGCCATACAGAAAATTTATTTTGGATTTTTAGATTTGGATTGAAAATAGAGGATCTGGGCTCAGAATTGAATTTGGATGTCTGATCTGGATCTGAGGTTGGGTCAAGTATAAAAAATGAAATTGGATTTTGGATCTTCAACAAGGAAGAGAATCTGAAAAATGATTAGAAGTTGACCCAATTGCCCATTCTGAATGGCTCAGAAGATGGGTGCTAGGAAAAAGAAGGAAATTTTAAAATTTTGAAAAATTTAGGGTGTTTACACATATCATAACTAAGCATAATTTACATTTATACAATCATTCATGCTTGCATTCATATTTTCAGAATAAACATATTATAATGCATCATGCCAATGGAATAACAATTTGTGCACAAACTGAAACATTACAATGATTTCTTTCTGATTTCTTTTGTTCCACTTTTTCTCCCTCTCGAAAGTACACTCCTGGATTCCTAACTTTGATTCAACTAATCCAATGAAGGGTTTATTATGCCATGTATTTTATTAACCTCATTGAATTGAAGAATCTGCAACTTCCCACTAAGGTTCCACTGGAGTGGTCCATGACCGAGAGAAACTCCCAGTAGTCCAGCACGAAATTGATTCCTACTCTGCAGAGATTTTGGACATACCACCTGGGACACCTGGTAGTCCAAGACCTCTATGACCGAAGACTGGGGACTAAGGGAGGTGTCATTGCTCCCCAAAAACCAAACACTGGTTAATCGATCGTGTGTACCCCCACTCTCTCCAAAGTGTTTTTTGGTCCAGTGGACCTGGTCTGAATGAGTCATGGGTGCCATTTAATTATTAGGCTCATCAATTAAATTACATGTGCTCACAGTACATACACCCGAACTCACAAGTCCAATCTCCTCACCAGTGATTCCATAAGCAAGTTTGTTTTGACCCATTCAAACACTCACAGTTCACACCATGAGCTCGGCCACCACGAGACAATTATGTGATTATATGCATGGATATCTTTACTTTCCTTGGTGTACTATAGGCACCCATAGGTTCCACCAAACTCAGGCTCACACTTGAGCCACACACATACTCATATTACACATCATTATCACCATATCATATGCCCGCAAGCATATATAAAGGTTGCAACCACATATAATTATGATAATGCGTCAACAAGCAAACATGTACAACAAATTACTTTACACTGATCATGCCTTATGATTCATAATGTTTATTAACATGCATGTCATATGAATGGTTATAAATCAAGAATAACATGAAATATATTTAGTTGGCATGCATATTAGATCAAATTTTAATATAAACATCCATAACCACGCTACATAAAATAAAATACAATTATACATCCATACATGCCATAATATGCAGTTCGAATCTCTGTTAACTAGATTTTGGAAAAACCCACAAAAAATCACAGGAACCGAATTTCACTCTCTCAATTATATTGGGACTGACCCCATATCTTAAGAACACAGTTCAAGAAACAGAACTGCAAAATTTGATGTAATAAAATCAAGAAAATTCTGGGACTAAATCCTATTAAAAAAAATATATAAGACAAATCATGTCAAATGGAGAAATTTATCCCAATTTGGAGACTTTTTCCATACTTACAGAAACATCTTTTGACAAAAATCTGTTTAGAAGATCTTCTTATACATGTTAGTATTCACCCAGATTTTGTTTAATTTATTTCGATCTTTTTTTATTGGGTTTCTAAAAATATCATAATCTATGGTCAGAACAATCCTGCTGATGGAGCAGAAAACCTATGCTCTATTGTAGTAGACATTTCAGCCTCAAAACAAATCCAAACAGAATAAAACAAAATTCTAAATTTTAGCCATGGATGTGTAGAACACTCTAAGTATATTTATGTTTATTTATTGACTTCATTTTTATAGTGATATTGATTTTTTTCTAAAACAGGTCAGGATAAAAAGTGAAGATAGAATAGCCAAGATTCAAACTCATGCATGATCCATTAAGCAAAAACAAGATTCAAGTTAAAATCTATACAATCCTAATTTTTTATGCTCTAAACATATTTACATCATCATACTACCTTTGATCATATTCATGCTAATCTTGCTAAAACATTAACATACATCATCCAAGAATCATAAAACCTTCATAAAATATCTCAAATATTATTTTATATATGCAAGAATCACATAAAACCCTAAACAACATGAAATCATGGTTTCTTTATACAACAACATACTATTTAATCATTTAAAACAGAAACAAATATAGAATATATGCTCAAATTAACTTTTTTTATCAAAAATATCAAAACCCTAAAATATTTTTGCCAAAAGCATCTTCAAAATAGTTTTTCGCATACAAGAACATGGATTCAAGCATATATCAAATTTTCAGAACTTATAGAACATATATTTCATCAATATAACTTAATATTAACATCTTAAACATGCTGGAACAAATAAGATCTAACAAATAATAAGAAACAAGTTTTTCCCAAATCATTTTTCACATTAGAAGCCTGAAAATCGTCTTATTTTGAAAATCATTTTTTTTATTCCATGGTGACATGGATCCACTAAAACATGTGTTGAGAAACAATATTTTGATGATGAATATGTGATGTGATATTGATATAATATGATATGCTTATGCTTAACATGATGATATTGAGAAATGTTATATTATGACTTGATATGATTTGTTGTGTATCTAACGTGTATTTGATGCAAGGTTCTTTCACTAAAGAATAGTGAAGATTATGTGATCACGTGCAACATTTGAAGCAATCATACTTGGATTCTGAAGGAAAAACTTGATTGGCCAAATCTTCATAAAGACTCTCAAAGATGGAGATGATTGGCTACCTCAAGAATCTTTCTTTTTTCTTAGTCATATGTAACAGAACCTTCAAAAAGCATGCATAATTCATATTTTCATATGTGTTTTAAAACCATACATTAAACATATAAGTAATTTATATGCAAAACGACAAGCTTTTTAAAGTAATCGTTGAGTATGTTTTGAATTATTACAAAAAGGTTAAATCAAACCTTTTAGAACAATCATTGTACTTCCTACAAGCATTTATGAAAAAGACAACTATTGAAAAGATATAATAGCTCATGATATAAGAGCATTTATTCACAAAATAGCAATTTGTAAAATAATCATTACTTTAAACACTCAAGCATCAATTGTATCTCAAAACACTTATTCAAGAAATGACGATTTATAAAATAATCATCACTTTAAACACTCAAGCATTAATTGTATTTCAAAGCATTTACTCAAGAAATGACAATTTGTAAAATAATCATTACTTTAAATCACTCAAGCATTAATTGTATTTCAAAACATTTATTCAAGAAATGACAATTTGTAAAAAGAATCATTATTTTAAATACTCAAGCATTTAGTGTACTTCAAATCATTTATTTGAGATATGGCAATTTATTTTTTATATACACAAACATTTATTGTTTTAGAAGACATTTATGAAAAAGTGAAATGGTACACAAATTATTATATTCTAAAGTACATAACTTTTTCATAAAAGAAAGGATGTCTTGAAGAAAGAAGGTGTTTCATATAAAAAAGTACTCTCATTTGAAATAGTATTTTAAAAAGACACATCTTTTTGTAAACCTATATATACAAACAAAAAGGTGTCATACATATACAGAGACAAGATAATGAGCTTATTGAAAACCAATCTATAGTGAGAGAAAAATAAAAAAGAAAAGTCTATTATCCTGATTGATTATTCTTTTCACTTTTGAAAAGAGAACAATCAGAGCAAATCTTCAAATCTAAGATATTCCAAAAGCTCATTCATCTATTGCATATCATTTTGAAGGTTCTATAGGGAAAATGTGTAACTTTCTATTGTTCAATTTTGATCCTTCTCAGGATTAAGAAGAAGACCTCTACAGGGTTGTCTGTTTGAGGGTGTTGTAGTTTTGATCCTTCTCGGAATTGAGAAGAAGACCTCTATAGGGTTGTCTGTAAGAGGGTGTTGTAATATTTATCCTTGTTGGGTTTAACAAGGAGGAAATAGAGGAATACTCAAGTGGTAAGACTTAAGGACTGGATGTAGGTTAGGTGTTTGACCGAAACAATTTAAATCTCGTGTTCACTGTGTGGTGCCTTCCAATATTTTTTTTTAATTTCCGATCCATGCTCAGATCCACTATTCACCCCCCTCTAGTGAAATTTCATTTGGTATCAGAGCAGGTTTTGCTAGATCTGATATAAGAAGTCTTTTGGCAAAAAATGACATCTTCTTATGTTCGTGATATTGAAGGTCAACACTCCTCTCGTCCTCCTTTTTTTACTGGCACTAATTATGAATATTGGAAGTATAGAATGATCATATTTCTCAAGTCTATAGACTTTGCAATATGGAAGATTGTAGAATGTCTATATACATCTCCAGCATCAGACTACACTTCATGGTCTAATGAAGAAAAGAAGATGGCAAATTTAAATGCTAAAGCTATGAATGCATTATATTGTGCCATCGATCAAAATGAGTTTAACAGAATATTTGTCTGTGATTCTGCGTATGATGTATGGCATTCTCTGGAAGTCATCCATGAAGGAACTAGCGGAGTAAAAGAAGCAAATATCTCATCTTTAGTTTGAAAATATGAACTATTCAAAATGAATAAAGATGAGTCCATTATAGAGATGTTCACTACATTCACCAACATCACCAATGATCTTAAATCTCTGAGATAAACCTATTCCCAGACTGATAGGGTGAAATAGGTTTTAAGATCTTTCACATCTGATTGGAAGAAGAAGACCACAACTATCAAAGAAGCCCAAGATCTATCAAAATTAACCTTGGATGATCTCATATGCAATCTGATGGCCTATAAAGTTGTTATCATCGCAAAAATTTTCCCCTCTCTTGCGAGAGAGAAACGAATTTCGTGAGTCAAACTCGACCAAAGTTTTGAAAATGGTTTTGAAAATTAACTCGCCCCCGTTTTGAAAATTTGCGGGAAAATTCCGTGGAATGAGATTCGTCTGTCGGTACGAGGTTCAATTGTTCCTGGTGCCTTTACCAGAGGTAATCGAACCAAGGATCAAATGTGCGCTTTGACTAAGTTAAATTATCTAAATTATGCTCTATTTTCCTAAGATGCACAAAGAATCAGGCATGTGCTATGGAATTTTGAAAAATATGCAAGTTTGAGAAATATGATGTTTGCTTTGGAAAATTGAAATATGCTTGAAAAATGACTGGAAAAATGCTTGAAAATAGAATTCCTAAAAAAATCATTGAATTTCATTGAAAATCAAAAATTGGATTGGAAAATGAATTCGTAGGAATACTTGAATTTTGGGAAAATCGATTTTTGAGATTTGAAATTGCTTTTATGAGAAAATGGATTTGAGAATCTTGAGAAATTCAGAAAGTTCATTGGAATATGATTTTTTGAAATGAAAAATGGATTCTCAGGAAAATGGGAACTCTGAGAAAATCAATTTCTTAAAACTTGGGATTTTGAAATTTGAGAATGTTAAAAAAATTGGAAAATCTTGATTTGAACTTGGGAAATGCTTTGAAATGTCATTTGAAAACTCAGAATACTGAGAAAATCCAATCCTGAGAAAGACTTGGTAAATCCTTGAGAAAATCGATTTTTCTGAAATTGTAATTGGAACATGAATTTGAAAATAATGCAATTTGAATGATATGAATGAATGAATATGAATTTAAAAGAGAATTTCATAGAGGAATTGGGAAATCCTTTTGAAGTTTTGAGAAATGCAGTGCATTTTTTAAGTTAGCCTAAGAGTGTAGGCTGAATGTGGCAAATATGAAGATCATAAATCTAAGTTTCATTCGTATTCTGACTATGGCCAAAAATACAAATTTCACCAAGTTTATAAACTCCATAAGAGTTTGTGCACGTGCCATTCGTGTCAACCTTAGTGATTTTGAAATAAATGTACATGAATGATACATTCAGATATTGAAATTTTACACAAATCAAACTATATGCAATGCAATCCTATTCTAAGCAGAAAAGTAACTCTTATTCCAAATTATTACATTTAATGTTACATTGAATTGAAATAAAAGAATAAAAGCTAAGTCTTCTTCTAGAATGTTCCTGCAAAACTAGAAAACCTGTTAGCACAAAAATGTAGGTTTTTTTGAATTTATCTGAAAATATTGGAAATTATCAAACATTACTCATATATAAACCCAAATTCATACCCCCTTTGATATAAACATAATAAATAATAAATAAATTTCGAAACTAAATTTGAAAATTCAAAATTGGGGTCAAAATGACCAAAATACCCCTGATGACCTTAAAATCAAGGTTTTCTGAAAGAAATTTTGTAAATTTTGGAAATTTAAAAATCAAATGAAATAAATCAAACATAATATGATGAAATATGATGATATGCATGAAAATTTATGGAATTAGAAATTGAAATTTCGAAATTTAGGTCAAAACGATCAAAATACCCCTGATAACAAGACTATGGCCTTGAAACCAGGATTTTCTGAAATAAATTTTGCAAAAATGGAAAATTGAAATGCAAATGAGATTGAAATTAACCCTAATATGATATGACATGCTTATTTACATGAATAAAACCCTAAAATGGCAAAAATATCATAAAATATCAATTTTCATTTGATTTTCGCTTCTGAATTTAAAAATAAACTAACTTACAAAGCAAATGAACTTGGAATTGATCCAAATTTGGCATGGACACCTAAACTAACTCTAAAAATAGAATGGATCTCTAAAATCTATTTTTTTTGTATTTTCTTAATATAGAAAATAGCTAAAATCTCAAGAAAATAAAAAATTTGCCTAAAATGCTAATTCTAAAGGGGATTTCGGATATCAAACTTACATAAAAATTTTACAAATTTTATGGGATGACATAGGACAGTAAGGCAAAGATTTTTGATATTTATACTTTCTGGTTTTGACCTATGGTCGGATCTGTACAGCTCCGGCAAGTCGGATCGGAATCCAGCGACTCTAGGATTAATAAAAGAAACATCTTTTTTTTTTTAATAAAATAGACATATAAATGAATGGGCCATCTCAAAGCGGGTCCAAATTTTAATTTTGAAATTCATTTTGAAGATTATAGGGGTAAAATGGTCTTTTTAGAAGATTTTCGGACGAAATGAGCTATTTTTGGCAGTTTTTGAAACAAGCTCAGATTTTGAAGTTCAATACCCCGTTGTGAAGCAAATGCAGTGTAGAATTTAAAAATTTGAGTTTGAAATAAATCCAGATTGTTTTTCTTGAGAAAATATTTCCAAATTTAGACTCCTAGGGGTAAAAATGTCAATTTTGGAAACCCAGGGTTTGAAATTGATTTCTAAAAACTTTAAAAACTCAGTCTGGATTGAAATTTATAAAATTGGAGTTCTGGACTTCGAAAATGAAATGAAATGTGATGAAATGTTATGAAATGCTGAGAAATGATATGAAATGATGAGAAATGACATGCGAAATGCTAACCCTGAATGAAATTTTTTGGATTTTAAACCCCGATTGGCAGTTATACCAGTTCAAAAAGTGTTAAAATTGACAAAATTTGCAAAATGGTTCGAGAAATGGTTTTCAGGCCCTACTGAGCTAGAGTGACACTGAAAATTAGGGTTTGAGCTGAATTGAACTGAAATGAGTTGGATTGAGCTGGATTCTAGAGTTTCAAAACTCAACTGAATTGACCAGACACTGACTCAACCGACCTTTCCGACTAAATTTTCAAGAAAAGCTGCCATTTTTGGAGAAATGGTCACTAGAGTGAAGTGAATTAGGGATCTGAGCTGGCTTTGAGGTAGAACAAAGGTCAGTAATACTGACATAAACTAAAACTGAAACTCAAACACTAGCTCAATCGACCAGACTCAGCTCAATTTCAGCTAAAAGAGTTTAAACGGGCTAAAATGGGCTCATGGACACTTGAAAATGGTTTTGAACTGAAACTGGAGCGCTTGAACTCCTGATGAGCTCAAGTTAGACTCTGGGGAATATGACTGACTGACTCGGAGACAATTGGCTTAGATTTGAGTGAGAAATGAGCTCATTTCTGAAGAAATGATCCCATTTTGGCAGAAATGATCAAAAAATGAAAATGGCTTTCTCACTGTGAGTTCAAATGAGCTTGAAATGACTGATATTCTAATTGTTCTGAACTGACCCATGAGCTTGTTTGACTCCGACTGATTGGGGTCCGGGACGACCTAGGGGTAAAATGGTGATTTTCTGAAATTGACTCAGGGTTTGACTCCTACACTGACCTAACAGGGTTGGCATTGCACGAGGTGGGTTGTCTGAAATGAGTGTGGAAAGTTTGGGGTGTTTACAGATGCCCCTCTTTGCTACTAAGCCGACTTGAAGACGAGCTTAGTGGCAAAGAAAAACACACCAAATTTGGGCTATAAAAATGCCCCAGTTAGAAGGATCTGATTGGGTATGAAGAAATTAGCCCTTATGAAAATGGTAGATATGAAATGGAGAAGGAAGAAAAAAAATTTACTTAAAAAAGAAGTGAGATTCAGGTTTTGCCCTTAATCTGGATGGGACGGAAAATACCTCGTGTAGAAACGAAGCTCAGGTTTGACCCTTAACCTGACCGGGAAATGAATTACCTCATCAGAATGAGGCTCACGTTTAACCCTTAACCTGACCGGGAATGAAATACCTCATCAAAATGAGGCTCAGGTTTAATCCCTTAACCTGACCGGGAAATGAAAATGATGAGTTGGATGGTGAATAAGACAATTTTCTTGAAGAGGAATAAGGTGACTCTTTTGACAACGTGAAAGATGAATTCCTTCGACAACGCGAAAGATGAATTCTTTCGACAACGCGAAAGATAACAAAGGCGATCCAAAGGAACAAGGCAATTCTTTCAACAACGCGAAAGATAACAAGGCGATCCAAAGGAGCAAGGTGATTCTTTTGACAATGCAAAAGATGAATGTTTTCGACAACGCGAAAGATAACAAGTGAGATCTAAAGGAACAAGGTGATTCTTTCAACAAGACAAAAGATGACAAGGCGATCCAAAGGATCAAGGCGATTCTTTTGACAACGCAAAAGATGGATTCTTTCAACAACGCAAAAGATGGATTCTTTCAACAACGCGAAAGATAGCAAAGGTGATTCAAAGGAACAAGGCGATTCTTTCAACAATGTGAAAGATGACAAGGCGATCCAAAGGAGCAAGGCAATTCTTTTGACAACGCAAAAGATGGATTCTTTCGACAACGCGAAAGGTAGCAAAGGCGATCCAAAGGAACAAGGCGATTCTTTCAAACGTGAAAGATGTCAAGGTGATCCAAAGGAGCAAGGCGATTCTTTTGATAATGCAAAAGATGGATTATTTCGACAACGCGAAAGATAGCAAAGGCGATCCAAAGGAACAAGGCGATTTTTTCAACAATGCGAAAGATGACAAGGCGATCCAAAGGAGCAAGGTGATTCTTTTGACAATGCAAAAGATGGATTCTTTCGACAACGCGAAAGATAGCAAAGGCGATCCAAAGGAACAAGGCGATTCTTTCAACAACGCGAAAGATGACAAGGCGATCCAAAGGAGCAAGGCAATTCTTTTGACAACGCAAAAGATGAATTCTTTCGATAATGCGAAAGATGATAAAGGTTATCCTTTCAGAGAAAAGGCTAATCTTTCAACAATGCGAAAGACGATAAAGGTTACTCTCTCAAGGAGATAAAAGGTGATACCAGGATGTGTCAAGATGGACATTGATCTCTTCACTTCATATTAAGATAGTAAGAAAATATTACCAAAATGTTAAAAAAATTTTGTTGATTCAAAATGCTTGAAATTGATGTATATTGGTATGAAAATCTTTCATCTTTTCTACCCAGAGTATTACCTCCAATTGAGCTAACTCTGTAGAATCAAAATTCAAATTCAAATTACTTGTGATTGACTTTCTTTCAAGGAAGCTATCAATTTCCTTTATATGAACAGAAAAGAAGATATTCTTGATATTGTGAAAGCAATTGGTGAAAGAATATTGATAATAGAATTTCACAAAATTTAAAGAAGATTCTTGGTAGATTTGGTAGTCTGATATCCTGGGATTCTTTTCTTATGATGATCTTTCTGCTCTTCTTTTTTTTTTTGACAGAATTTAAGCTCTCTTGGATTTTTGAAGATTAGATCATCCTTCATTTCGGAGATGTCCTTACTTTTCTCTCTTTTTTTTTTGGAAGGGTACGTCACAAACTCCTTCATCTTGGAGATGCTCCGATCCTTCTTTCTCTCAGGGTTGATCTTGACGGTATTGGCTCATTGGTTGGGAAGCTCTTGATGATAGCAGAAATTAAATATCTTTTAGGGTTTGTCGGGAGGCTCATCGCAGTCGCCTTCATCTTGACAGTGATCTGAACTTTCTCTGAAAGGATCTGTCACAAAATCTTTCATCTTGGAGATGATCTATATCTTCTTTGGCCCCGGGGGTCTAACTCGCATAATTCATCTTCATCTTGACGACAATTGAGAGATCCCTTTTGCAGATATTTAATTGCAACTTAAACGATTGAGGAGATATGGAAATTGAATGGATTTTTCTGTATCACCCAGGATATTTTGACTGCCTTATTTTCCAAGAAAGATCTTTAAAAATGTGCCATTGACTACGATCAATACCGATCACTTATAGCTTTGCAACCACATTGAATTTCCTTTGCTGGCCATATCGAGGATTTATTCTTCATCCTTTTAGTTGGCCAATTGAAAGATCTTAAATTTTGAATCCTTCTTCGCAAAAGCTTTGTCTTTTCGGAAGTAATGCTGAAGGTATTATGAGATTAGAGATTTTGTGTAATAAAGATTTTGAAATCAACAAGTATTTAATGACAAATTGGCAAAATGTTCTTGAAATCCTTGGTGAAAGAAATTGCTTGAGGTTTAATTGACACATCCCTGACTAAATTGAGTCCTGAAAAGACTCAGTAAAAGATCAACTTGAAAGTTGGGTTTTGTTTTGACTTACCAGCTCGAAAGCAGGATTTTGGTTGACCAACCAGCTCGAAAGCAGGATTTGTTGACCGACCAGCTCGAAAGCAGGATTTGTTGACCCACCAGCTCGAAAGCAGGATTTTGATTGAAAGATTGAATTTGATGATTTGAAATGGATTGACATTGATGAAGTTGTAACCCGAAGGCTTGGAAAGTGATAGATATTGATAAAGTTGTAACCTGAAGGCTTGAATTTGAAAATTGATTGAACCGAAGGTCGAAATTAGAAATTAGTTCACTGGGAACGAGATGGGTTCAATTGAGACCGACTTGGGTTCACTGGGAACGACGTGGGTTCAATAGGGATTCAGCCTAAGAACTTGGATCAGGAGGACTTCAATCTACAAATCACATTTCAGAAAAATACCAATCCAAAAGGGGTTCGACCTAAAGACTGTAAAGAATATTAGATCAGGAGGACTTCAACCTACAAATCAAAATTTTGGCAGTGGGATTAGTTCCGAAGGGGTTCAACCTAAGAACCGGGGATCAGTAGAAATTCCACCTATAGATCAAATTTTTGAGAATGAGATTGATTCGAAAGGGGTTCAACCTAAGAATCACTGGGTTGACAAGGACTTTTGGTTTATAAAGGGGTTCAACCTATTAGCCGTATTGGTTTGACAAACGTTCAACCTACAAATCACATTGGTTCCGCAGGGGTTCGACCTATGAACTATCAATTCCATAGGGATTTAACCTAAGGACTACATTGGTTCCGCAGGAGTTTGACCTACGAACTATCAATTCCATAGGGATTTAACCTAGGGATTACATCGGTTCTGCAAGGGTTTGACCTACAAACTATCAATTCCATAGAGATTTAACCTAAGGATCACATCAGTTCCGCAGAGGTTTGACCTACGAACTATCAATTCCATAGGGATTTAACCTAAGGATCATAGTTTAAGAAGGAAGAGTTCAACTTGTGAGCTTTGAATGGACCAGATGCTAAACTGGGTTTTGAGGGAAGATTCGAATCGAAATTCAAATCTTCAAGGAAAAACTAAATGAATTGGGTTTTGAAAGAAAATTTGAGTCGGAACTTGGATCTTCTAGACCAATTACTAAATTGTAGAAAAGTTTGAGTAGGAGTTCAAACCTTTAAAGGAAAGCTAAATAAATCGAATTTGAGAAAAAATTCAAGTCGGAACTCTAATTTTCTAGACTGATTCTAGACATTTGAATTGGATTTGGAAGAAAATTCGAGTCGGAACTCTAATTTTCTAGACCAATTCAGAAGGAAAAGCAAACTCGGATCAGAACTCGAATCTTTGAAGGAAAACTAGATCCATTGTGGAAGGAAAAGAAATTTGAGTCGAAACTTGAATCCTGAAGGAAAAATAGATCAATTTGGAAGGAAAAGAAATTTGAGTGGGAACTCGAATCCTGAAGGAAAAGTAGATCAATTTGGAAGGAAAAGAAATTCGAGTCGAAACTCGAATCCTGAAGGAAAAATAGATCAATTTGGAAGGAAAAGAAACCCAAGTCGGAACTTGAATCCTGAAGGAAAACTAGATCGATTAGAAGGAAAGAAAATTCAAGTTGAAACTTGAACCTCAAAGGAAAACTAGATCAATTGGAAGGAAAGGAAATTCGAGTCAAAACTCGAATCCCGAAGGAAAACTAGACCAATTAGAAGGAAAAGAAATTCGAGTCGGAACTCGAATCCCGAAGGAAAACTAGATCGGTTAGAAGGAAAGAAAATTCGAGTTGGAACTCAAACCTCGAAGGAAAACTAGATCAATTGGAAGGAAAGGAAATTCGAGTCAGAACTCGAATCTCGAAGGAAAACTAGATCAATTAGAAGGAAAAGAAATTCGAGTCGAAACTCAAATCCCGAAGGAAAACTAGATCGGTTAGAAGGAAAGAAAATTCGAGTCGGAACTCGGACCTTGAAGAAAAACTTGATCAATAGGAAGCAAAAGAAATTCGAGTCGGAACTCGAACCCTGAAGGAAAACTAGATCAATTAGAAGGAAAGGAAATTCGAGTTGGAACTCAAATCCCGAAGGAAAACTAGACCAATGTAGACACTGAATTTTAAAGTGTACCAGTGTGAACACCGGATTTTGAAAATGTATCAGTGCAAGCATTATGTTTTAAAAAATTACCAGTACGAATACTGGGTTTTGGAAAATTACCAGTACAAACACTAGGTTTTTAAAATTTTACCAGCACGAACACTGGATTTTTTGAAAAATTACCAATTGATCCTGATAGAAGATTTCCAGTCTTCACCCTCATGACGACATGGACAACTGTCGGGGCCTCAGGATTTATCCCTTATCCTGAATGGGCAGTTCAAGTTTATCTCTTAACCTGAAGGGGAAATGAATTTGATGCAAATGAATGTAAATGGATGCAAATAAACGCATGTAAATACAAATGTATGCAAAATGATATAAATGAATGCATATGCATGCAAAATGAGAGATTTGTTTGATCCTGCCTGCATACAGGATGTTTTAAAGACAATTTTTAAAATAATGCCCTAGTGTAATAGGGAAAAGAATTTTTTGATAAAAGGAAGATAATTGATGTTCGAAGAATGCTCTCTGAAGGTAACAAAGCAACTGACTTTTGATTGATTCAGGAGAAACTCTGAAGAATATCACTCCTCGCAGAAGAACATGGTGCAGAGAAGGAGAACAAGCTTATGAGGAAAACTGATAATTTTATTGATGCATTGAAGGAAAATGACAAATCAAGGAAAGATAGATAGGATTACATCAGCCTTTGAATGCAAAATGAAAAATGGGAAAATGCTAGCATTGTCGGCTTTTTGAGTAATTGAGAAAAAATGACTAGTCCTTCTTTTCATCTTCAACGAGAAGATTTTTATTAATGCAATCCTAAACAATGTTCTTGAAGACAAAACAATGGTCAGTATCATGTCCTACCGCCCGATGGAATTTGCAGAACTGGTCCATGAACCTTCCCATGATCGTGGGAGGATCTGTGGCTCTTGGGAGCTTTACCATTTCTTTGGTCAACATATATTTAAGGATTTCATCGAGAGGTTGCTCAAGAGAAGTAAACTGACGATCGTGACCCCAACCATCCTGTTTTATCTTTTCTTTCTGCTGACTCAATTTTTCATTCTTCTTTGAAGACTTTTCTTTCTGACCTGCATGTTTGCTCTTGCTAGTTGTTGCGGCCGACATTGGCAGAGAATGCGAAATTTTCCTTCTTCTTTGAATCTTGATTATTCTTGACGAGGGTGATGCCATCATAGACCCCGTTCTCTATTCCCATCTCGAGCCACTCAGCCCGTTCAGTAAGCTCAATGAAAGATTTGGAAGGTGAGGTGGAGATAAGACCTCTCAAAGGTTGTGAGAAATTGTTCAGAATAATCTGGAGTGCGTGCTCCTCTAAGATGGGATTTCTCATTTTATTGCAAGTGCCCCTCCATCTGCGGATAAAGTTTCTGGCTTTCTCATTATCTCTTTGCTTTGTATTATAGAGATGGTTTAGCATCGACAGCGCTTTAGTGTTGAAAAGGAATCGTTCAATAAACAAATTGACTACTTTATCGAATTCCTTCAACTCGATGGGATTGATATGTTCTGAGTATCACTTGGCGGCGGTGCCCTCCAGACTGTAAGGAAAACATCTGAACAAAGCACGATTGTCTCTTTTGAATCGATTGCACTCCGCAAAGAACATATCCAGGTGAGCCTTGGGATCGCCAGTCCCATCAAATTTGACAAATTTACGGGGGAGATCTTCTAAGCTGTCATCTCCTTCCAGACTATCATAGAAATCTTCGCTTGTGAAGATCCTTTTGCCCTTGTCGCAGGCCTGCAGATCTCGAACTATCCTGACCATATCTCTGAACTGTGGTTGGTCAGAATCACTGACAGACTGATCTTTGAATTTATGGGCTGACTCCTGCCCCTGAGTAGACTTGTGGAGTATCTGTTGAGTGTCAATTTCTTCATCCGTGTCTCCCATTGATTCCTCTTCATCAGATGTATCTTCATGCTGGACACGCTTTTTAGATATCTTCACCTGCTTCTTGACTGTGCGACCCTCAGCTTTCTGCTTGACCTGGGATTGCGACAATTGCATTGTTATTCCATGAGAGGAAATAAACAACTGAGATATGCCTTGTTACCTAGGCGAGGTTGACAATCATGAAGAAAAAGACATTTTTAAAGGAATATAACAAAGTAATGCATAATTGGTAATGAGCTTCCCTGTGAACTTGGCAGATTATCTCAGAAGAAAGGCAGGAAGAATTTTTTTCAGAGAAAAGCATTTATCACAAAGGGCATATTGCATGAGAGTTCAGAAAATAACATTATGAAGAAAATGACCTCCAAATATAAGGAAACTGATGATTTTATTGATGTCTTGAAGGAAGGATGACAAATTTAAAGAAAGCAACTGAAGATTACATTTATTCAGAGAAGCAAAAGCAGAAATGATGGAAATAAGAAAGCATTGGCATTTGTCATCTTCATAAATGATCAGGGAAAGGTTCAGTCAGAACAGCCGACTGGTCTTCCTCTTTAACAGGGAGATTCTTGTCAACACAGTCTTGAACGATATTTTTGAAGACGAAACATCGTTTAATATCATGCCCCGTAGCTCGATGGAATTTGCAGAAGCGATCTTTCCATTTCCCTAGGGCGACCAGAGGATTAGCAATTCTTGGAAGCTTAACCATTCATTTGCTGAGCATGTATTCAAGGACCTCTTCGAGGGTCTGATCTAGAGGAGTGAGCTTGCGGTCATAACCCCAACCTTCATGCTTTGGCTTCTTTTGACTGCTTGCTTTCTGCTGGGAGCGGGATTGAAGGGATTTGGTCAGGATAGTCGGCTGGTCCACCATTTTTCTTTCCCCCAGAATATTCTTATCAACATGATCCTGAACAATATTCTTGAGGACAAAACAATTTTCTGTATCATGTCCTATTGCATGATGAAACTTGCAAAATTGTTCTTTGAATCTGCCCATGATTGTCGGAGGATCGACGACCTTTGGTAAATAAACCATGCCTTTTGCGAGTAGATTTTCTAAAATAGTCTCGAGCTTCTGATCCAGAGGGGTGAACTTTCGATCAGTGCTCCAGTCTTTGTGTTTTGGTTTTTCCTGCTCTTTCCCTTTATGCTGGGGATTGGACTGGAGAGGTCGGGCATTCTGCTTGTCCATTTTATCCTTTTAACCTGTGTGGTCCTCTCTGCCTGGATTCGGGTTTCCTGATCCTCCAGTATGATTTTTTCTGCCACCCCTTTTGCTTTTGTCATTGTTGTTGCCCTCGATGTTCACAGAGAATGTGACTGGTGTCATCTCCTCGACTGGCTCCTTTCTGATGCTTGACTCGGGTAGCTCCAATAGCATTTTTGTCATCATTTTTTGAAACATTATGTACATGACTGGATCAATATCGTCTTCACTTGTCTGGTCCTGCTTCTTGACTGGCCTTAGAGAACTCATCTCTTTGACACTGCTTGGTGTTCTTCTCTTTCTTGACCTTGTTTGAACCATGGTGAAAAATGCCAATGCTTTCTGCAGAATAAAGGAATGGTTTAGACTGAAGAATTTTTTAAAGAAATTGAGATGATGCAAGAGATGTCTAAGGACTCGGAAAGAGATAGAAATCTGGCAGACCTGGAGAAAAGAAGTTTGACAAGATTTGAACATTTGAAAAATTGCAGGCAAGATCAAAAAATAAGGTTGGAAATTCAAGGTCCAGAGGAAAGGTAGGAAAAGGGAAATCGCCTGGACTTTTTGAGGAAAAATATGAGGTTTTGAAAATCGTCCAGGGTTTTGATAAAATTTTTGAAAAAAATAGATCAAATTTGGAAAATAATGTAAAAGGAAAATAAAAGAGAATTGAGAAATAAAAGAAGAATGCATTCAATCACATCCTGCACAAACAATTATGCACATGCAACATTCCCTAAGAAGCTGACTCTAAATACATCAATTTTGAAAGAGTTGTAGGACCCTAATCCTGACTCTAGGCTCAGATCATCTGTGTCCAATCATGCTATGCCGATATACTCGAATCGAGGCTCGATGTACGTGGCATAAAAATTCATCTCCGGTTCTAGGCCAGATCGATCGAAATCCATACCAGATTGGCCGGAATCTATTCTGCCTCTCTCGTGAAGAAAAGCTCATCTGGAATTCTTTTCAACTAGATTCACGTTAAAGCTACAGAGAATCATTGGATTCACGGTGAAATCCTTTTCTATTTCACCATGAAAGTGTGAATTTGGCATTCTCTGTGCCCTGCCAGATCATCCTGTCCTCACCGTGAAAATCCTCTTCCGGTGTGTTCTGCTGGAGTCATCACCTCTGTTGTAGATCTACAAGCAAATCTACTGGATTCCATTGCAAATCTGCCGAATTCATCTGGTCGGAGATCTAGACCAAATCGGCTGGAACCCCTTTCGTTATGCTGGCCTGTATTCCATTCGCCGGAATCTTCTCCCGATGTGCTCCTCTGCTGCCGTGAACTGCATTTCCGACAGAACCGCCGGATTATATCCAGTTCACCGGCATTTCCCCTGATCTTCGACAGCTCCTCTTCAGGAGCCACTGTGAAAGCCGACCTCACCTGCCGTGAGGTCGGGTGTTGTGCTTCGGCTGTGAAAATTCATTTTCACGGTAATGTATTTTTAAAAAATAAACAGGTTTTCACAGTCTCTTTTTAAAGATGTTCACTGCTAGTTCAATCACTATTTCATGACAAGTGTTAGGATTTTTCACAGGCTGTTGGTTTTTAAAATCAGATTTTTCACGGCACTTACATGTTGATTTTCATGGCTGCAATTCCACAGTTTCCTTTACATTTGCATTTCACATTTTAAATCATTTTCGCAGCATATGCAATCATCCATGTCACGGCATGTCATTAGTTTCATTAGCATTTTAATTTTCATCTTAGGCATATCATTTTATTTTGCATTTCAAACATTGCATTTTAGTTTTAATTTACATATTACAATTTAGGTTTAGTTTAGGCACATCACGTTATACAGTTTAGGCACTTTTTGATGTTTTAGTCATGTTCTTTCTTTTTGCAATTTTTTTACAGTATTTTACATTCATTTTAGTATAGAACTATTTGGTTCCTCTTTCTGCTCTCTGTGTGTTCGTGTTTTGCAGAAAACCGCAAAGTGAAGACAAGCGAGCGAGATACGTGGTGGCACGCACCCAACACGTGACATGAGGCAAGAGTGTAGAAGACACCCCTTTACTTTTACTTTAGAATTTAGGAATTTAATTCTGGGTTTGTAATAAAGTTTTTTTAAGCCCTCTGCGTAGGATATTCATTCATTGTAATAGATAAGTATTTTAATTTTCCTCATACTTTTCATTTTGGCAATAAAGAGTAGTTTAGTTGTTTGTTTGAATACAAAGTATTCTCGTTTCCTGAGTTCGACCCGGTCTCTACCATTAGTGAGAACCGATTTTTATATTTTTGGTATCTAGCTTTCACTGGATTTTCATTAAAAATATTGTTTTAAAAAGGGTTTTCATAAAACTCACACCAAATTTTTGGCGTCGTTGTTGGGGAACGGCGAAATACGAGTATTCACTTTATTGCCTAGTGTTTGTTTTGCATTTAGGATTAGAACTAGGTGTGTGCATACCGTAGAGACGAGCTTACTTTTTTGCACAACCCACCCACTAGGATTCACTTAGAGGTGACTGTGTACGATTGATACTGTACACATAGATTTCATTTTCTTTGCATAATCCCTGTTGTGTGCAACTGTGTGGTGTTTGTTTAGTTCTTTTTTTTTAGTGTACTCGCTTTGTGGTTTGCATGGTTTGGCCGCTAGCATGTTAGTTAGGTTAGGAAAACCCAATTTAGGACGATTGCTGCATCGGTCTACCCTTTGGTGCATGCACGGGCAATATTTTGAACTTGAGCTTGCCAAATTTGTTGAGGATCCCGAATCTTTCTTTAGGAGAGCCCATCAATCCAGCCTCATGGTTGAAGATCAGCAGTTGATCCATCCTCTTAGGGAGTACTTCAGACCCAACACATACACTTCCGCCTCCTGCATCACAAGACCTGATGTGGGAGCGAACCATTTTGAAATCAAGGCCAGTGTCATCCAGATGTTACCCTCCTTTTATGGCCTTAGCAACGAAGACCCATACCGTCATCTCGATGAATTTCTCGAGATCTGCTCTACGGTGCGAATCAATAATTTTAGAGATGACGCGTTAAGGTTGACGTTATTCCCCTTCTCCCTCAAGGATAAAGCCAAGCATTTGCTGAAGTCCCTCGATACAGTTCAAATTACCATTTGGGAACATATGCAAAGGGAGTTTTTAAAGAAATACTTCCCAATTGGTAAGATGAACCAATATCAAAAAGCCATCACCATTTTTTCACAGATCGAGGGAGAAATATTTCATGAAACATGGGAGAGGATGAAAGATCTTCTCCGCAAGTGTCCCCACCACCAGGTGCCCCGCTGACAACTGGTGCAATATTTTTATAATGGTCTCACTGAGAAGAACCGTCAAATGGTTGACGCTGCTTGTGGTGGCACTTTTATGCTCAAAAGTGAAGATGAAACATGGGCCCTTTTTGAGACCTTGAGCGAGAACTCCATGCACCATGCTTCTGCTTCACGATCTGAGAGGGCCACACCTGTGCAAAATGGCGCGAAGAAGGCTGGTATATTCGAGATAGGGATGCACCTTCAGTTGCAAAACAAGGTCGACCAGCTATCCCAGAAATTGGATCAGCTGTTGTCGGGTCCCTCTCCAGTCCTACAAGTGTGTGCGCTGTGTACTAGCCCTGCACACCATGTTGTTGACTGCCCCGTTGCGCCATAGTACCCTGAGTTTGTCCAGGAGCAAGCTCAGATGGCACAAAGTTTCGCTAGGCCCGCACCCAATCCATATTCCAATACATATAACCTGGGCTGGCAGAACCATCCCAATTTTTCATGAAGAAATCCACAAGCCCAACCTCCCAACCATTCCCAAAGCCAACCCAGGCAAGGCGGTTATGTGCCTGGATTTCAGAGAACCAGCTACCCTTCAGCTCAACCTACTTATAGTCAGCCCCAGTCCCAGGCACCTTCGTCCAACCAGTCCTTTGAGGACAAGATGTTGCAAGCCTTCTCAGATATCAAGGCAACTCTGAGCTCCCATACACATTCTATTGCGAAGCTTGAGACGCAAATGGGACAACTTGCCGAGGCGCTTAGTAGGTGGAGTGAGGGGGCTTTACCTAGCCAACCGGTGGTGAACCCTATGGGTAAGGAGCCGATGCATGGCCTGCATATGACAGATGCCCATCAAGAGCATGCTCAAGCGGTAATCACCCTTAGGAATGGAAAGCAATACCAAGCGAGGGAGGCTGCAAAAGAAAGAGAGTGAACGAGTAAGAAGCAGCCTATCCCTACCGCCCCACCTCAGGAAAGCGAGAGGACTCTACCAACTGAGCCTTCAAAGTCCTATACCCCCAAAGCCCCCTTTCCTGAGGCGCTAGAGAGACCGAAGTCATTAGGCAAACATGGAGTGAATATGCAGGAGATGCTTGAGATATTCAAGTACGTTCAGATAAACCTCCCCTTGCTTGATGTCATTTAGCAAGTCCCTGCATATGCAAAATTCCTAAAGGAGCTTTGTACGCAGAAAAGGAAGTTGAGGTCACAAGTGCCGAAGAAGATATACTTGACTGAGCAGGTGAGTGCGGTGTTGTAGCACCAAACCCCACCAAAGCTTAAGGACCTAGGGACTCCAATTATTTTGTGTCATAGGAGACATCACTGTCGAGCGTGCATTGCTCGACCTTGGGGCAAGTATCAATATCTTGCCAGGTTTCTTTTATGACAAATTTAGATTAAAAGAGATGAAGCCAACACCTATGACTTTGCAGCTTGCAGATAGATCAATCAAGGTCCCACGAGGGATTCTGGAAGATGTTCTAGTCAAGGTGGAGGACTTCTACTTCCCTGTCGACTTCATCATTTTAGATATGGAGGGAGTTAATGATATGCGACAGACACCCATCATTCTTGGACGCCCCTTCCTGGCCACTGCCAATGCGTGCATTAATTGCCGCACAGGCGCGATGGATGTCTCATTTGGCAACAGGAAGATGAGGCTGAACATTTTTCATGCGACGATGGGATCTGTCGGCGATGAGGCTTCTTTCGAGGTCGACTTCATTTAGGACCTGGTAGAAGCAGAGCATACCTGGTTATTGAGTGATCCACCTCGGGAGGAGGTTGATGAATCACTCGAAGAAGATTGCCATGGGTCGATAGAGAGTCAGACAGGTAATCTGAGTTGGACCTGGCACTTCGAGCCGCTTTCTGAATTGGCAGAAAAGCCAGCCTGATCATCCATAAAGAGTTTGCCTGAGCTTGAGTTGAAGCCCTTACCGGCCTCACTCAAGTATGCCTTCCTAGGCAAGGATCAAACTCTCCCCGTCATCATTTCTGCAGACCTGACTGACACCCAGGAGTGTCAACTTTTACAGGTCTTGCATGAGCATAAAGAGGCGATTGGATGGTCGGTGGCAGATCTAAAGGGGATAGATCCCTCCTTTTGCATGCATCGGATTATCATGGATGAGGGGGCTAAACCCTCAAGAGAGGTGCAAAGGAGACTAAATTCTCATATGAAGGAGGTGGTAAAGAAGGAGGTAGTCAAATGGTTGGATGCTAGGATCATTTATCCCATCTCTGACAGTCAGTGGGTGAGCCCTACCCAGGTTGTCCCCAGGAAGTCTGGGCTCACCATAGAGATGAATGAAAAAGGAGAAAGTGTCCCCATGAGGACTACCACGGAATGGCGAGTGTGCATAGACTATAGAAAGTTGAGCAGCGCAACTAGGAAGGATCACTTTCCTCTGTAGTTCATCAACCAGATCCTGGAGAAACTCGCAGGCCAACAGTATTTTTGTTTCCTGGATGGTTATTCAGGATACAACCAGGTGGCCGTTCATCCCGAGGACTAGGAGAAGATGACGTTCACCTGCCCATATGACACTTTTGCTTATAGGAGAATGTCGTTCGGGCTCTACAATGCCCCAGTAACATTTCAGCGGTGCATGATGGCGATCTTCTCACATATGATGGATGATGTCCTTGAGATTTTCATGGATGATTTCTCGGTCTATGGCTCTTCATTTGACGATTGTCTCCAAAAGTTATCTGGTGTGCTTCAGCGTTGTAGGGAGACAAATCTGGTTCTTAGTTGGGAAAAGAGTCATTTCATGGTGAGACAGGAGATTCTTCTTGGACATATTGTGTCTGAGAAAGGAATCGAGGTCGATAAGGCTAAAGTGGAGACCATTGCTAGATTAGCTCCACCGACCTCTATGCGGCAGGTGCGATCATTTCTAGGGAATGCATGTTTTTATAGAAGGTTCATTAAGGATTTTAGCCAGATTTCTCGACCGTTGTGCAACTTGCTATCGAAAGATCAACCGTTTGTGTTTGATGATGCCTGTTTGAAGGCATTCTTGGCCCTGAAGGAGGCTCTGACTACTGCTCCTATTCTTCGATCTCCTGAGTGGTCAGTGTCATTTGAGATTATGTGTGATGCGTCAGATTATGCGGTTGGAGCGATTCTCGGTCAGAAGATTGAGAGACGATCTCATGTGATTTATTACGCTAGTAGGACCCTCTTTGATGCGCAAATTCATTATACCACCACAGAGAAGGAATTACTAGCCATAGTTTTTGCTCTTGAGAAATTTTGATCATATTTGTTAGGCTCCAAGGTCATCATTTACTCAGATCATACAACATTGCGATATTTGATGAACAAAAAGGATGCCAAACCACGTCTCATTCGATGGATCCTTCTGTTACAAGAATTTGATCTTGAGATTCGAGATAAGAGTGAATGTGAGAATCTTGTAGCAGATCATTTATTCAGACTGACAGTGGAGACATCCACTGATCAGAGGCAGATTGATGATTCATTTCTGGATGAGCAACTCTTTCATGTCAAGCATCTGTCTTGGTTCGCGCATATCATCAACTTTTTGATGACCGGAGAGTACCCTTTGCACTGGAACCGCAATGAGAGAGATCGATTTTTCTCGTAGGTAAAGCACTATTTTTGGGAGGAACCAGAGTTGTTTCGATTATGCCCGGATCAGATGATTCAGAGGTGTGTTCTTGAGGAGGAGTATGACTATATTCTATTATTCTGTCATTCCTTGGCTTGTGGAGGCCATTTCTCTAGTCGAAAGACCACCACAAAGGTCCTCCAGTCAGGATTTTGGTGGCCGACACTGCATAGAGATGTCCATCATTTTTGTAGGAGGTGCTTGCGCTGTTAGCAGACAGGACGCATCGCCAAGCGTGACATGATGTCCCTTCTTCCTATTTTGATTGTTGAGATTTTTTATGTGTGGAGCATTGATTTTATGGGTCCTTTCCCGCCATCGTTTGGATTTGTTTACATTTTAGTAGCAGTTGATTATGTTTCAAAATTGGTCGAGGCTGTGGCCACCCGAATCAATGATCATAAGGAGGTGCTTCGATTTATCAAGCACAACATTTTTAGTTGGTTCGGAGTCCCTAGAGCGATCATTAGTGATGGTGGTACGCACTTTTGTAATGTTCAAGTAGCTTCCTTAGAAAATATTCTGTGCATCATCGGATTGCTACACTTTACCACCCGCAGACCAGTGGCCAAGTTGAGGTCTCTAATAGGGAGATCAAGCGGATTCTGGAAAAGACAGTCCGACCAGACCGCAAGGACTGGTCTCAGCGCCTTGATGATGCTCTATGGGATTATAGGACTGTTTTCAAGACCCCGATTGGTATGTCTCCGTATCGATTGGTTTTTGGGAAACCATGCCATCTCCCTGTTGAGTTAGAGCATAAAGCGTATTGGGCTATAAAAAAGTTTAATTTTGATATGACCCAAGCTGGAGCAGAGAGAAGATTACAGTTGAGTGAGCTAGAGGAATTGCGTAATGAGGCCTACTAGAGTGCCAAGATTTATAAGGCTCGAACCAAGCATTTTCATGATCAACACATTGTGAGGAAGCAGTTTGAGCCTGGTCAAAAGGTTTGGCTTTATCATTCACGTCTCCATCTTTTTTAAGGGAAGCTGAAGTTTAGATGGGATGGACCGTTCATTTATAACAGGGAATGAGTGTATATTTTTCTATTCCTTCCCCTGGCACAACTGGGCCATCCCCGACTTGAACCAGAGATCTCGCCCATGAAGTGAGCCACTACGCCTATGATCCAACCAATTGGGAGAGAACTAATATTTGTTTTGGTGGGGAATAATTCATCCTTTCTGATTGCAGCATATAATCCTCCATTTTACTGTGGTGTTAACTTTGGAAAGGAAAAAAATCATAAAACTCTGCTTAAGAAGAATATGGTTTGCTTCAATTGTGCATGTGCAAATCAGTGTTAGTTACTGTTTACTATCTTTTGTCATCTTTCCATACATGATTTGTCTATAAATTTGGTCTTATTCATGATTTAGTGCTTCCATCCAAGGTTTTGTTCTTCAGATAATCTGAAAATGGATACTAAATTTCATCTTCTCCTTCTCTCCAGTTTCCTAAATTTCAAGCTTTTCATTGCCTATGGTGTTGCACCCAAACCCAGGTAGGTAGTCCAGGTCCTTGCCAACGTTTACTGGAACGGGGAAACTGCAATTGCTAGCCTAGGCTTTTCACCATTGCAATTGTTTCTGTCAAATGCATGCAAGTGATTTGCAAGAATTATGTAGTTTTATGGTTGTGCTAATGTGACCTAGACTTTTCACCATTGCAATTGTTTCTGTCAAATGCATGCAAATGATTTGCAAGATGAAATTATGTCGTTTTCTGGTTTTGTAAATGTGACCATCTGATAATTGGTCTAGATTAGAATGGCTTACAATTTGCTTCTGGTATTTCTCAGGAAGATACTTTTAGGTTTACTTAATACAAGTATTATAATGTGTGTGTGTGTGTGTGTGTGTGTGTGTGTGTGTGTGTGCGTGTGTGTGTGTGTTCTGGTATAAAAGTTTGGATTCATCCATGCAATGCCAGGTTTGGATTATTTTTCCCCCGACTTAAGTACCAGATGACTAGATAATGCACCACTGATGACTTTGGCCAAGGATAGCTGATTTGACTTCATTCACTTGTCCTTGCTCTGCCATCAGCTTCCTAAGCATAAATTGTCTTATGAAAACACAAAAAAGATAATCATTAATCTCAAAGCTAGTACCAATCTTCCACCCCTAGACATTTAGTGGTAAAAATGGTCTCGGTATCATGTCTGTCAGCAAGAATTTTTTTGCGCGAACTTCTCATTTTCTTGCACCAAGTCAAAAAACTCCCCCACTTGGAACTGGTGCAATTTTGTTCTTCAGAACAAATGATGGCTGATCATATATTTCATTATTGCTATATGGATTCAGAGTATCATTTCCTGTTTGATCACTTTGAATCCTATATTCGAAGTTGTGCAAATTTGGATTTATTCATTAAAAGAATTTATTTGATAGAATTTTTATGTATTCATGGGTCACTACAACAAAATAGACTTTTAGTGACAGTCTTTTTCGTCACTAAAGGCCCCAAGATCTGTCACTAAAAGCACAAGAACAATCATTTGACGTCCTGTCACTAAATGTTTTAGTAACAGGTCAAACCGTCACTAAATAAAATCTCTAGTGACAGTTACTTCCATCACAAGATAGTCCATCACTATAAGCCTTGAATTTGAAAAACAACACTTTACCAATAGTGACTGTTTCAGCATGTCTTTGCAACACTTTACCAATAGTGATGGTTTCAGTCGTCACTAAGTCTTTTTTTATAAATAAATAAAAATTCAATTTTATTTATATATTTATATGTATGTGCTAATATATTTATATCTTTATATTTACATAAATAGATAAATATATGTACATAAATAGCACGCATGTCCACTCGCACAGACACATGAGAACTTTCGTCTTAAAAGAAAACGAATTGATCAGTCAATCTTACACACACTGACACACGCACAGGCGCATGCACACCACACAAAAAAAAAACAATTTTATCCCAATGCTTACAAACTCTGAACATATTATTCATGAAAACTTATGTCTCACATAACCATAGAAGGTGCATCTGAGATGTGTTACTGCACAACCCAATCATGTTTAATGCTGAGATCGGATTCCAAAATATAAGCCATATCGCCACTACCACCTGCATCAGCATCAGTAGAATAACAAACTTGATCATCAGTTTTTATGAGGACATCAGAAGGTATGCTTGTATTATCCTATGTATAAGGAAAAGTACAAGTGACATCAGTCTTAGGATGGTTTCTATATAGGATTTGTGCCACCGCTATATATATAAAGGCTCAAGTGCATAGGCAAAGATGCATTATACAATACATAGGTATACCAGATCATGCATAATGAACCGATGCACTATATAGACAAAGATACTTGAACAATTGTCATGATTATGAAGCATGCATATCTCAAGGAAAAATTACAAGGATACACCATAAAAAGAATAACTGCAAATAAATGCCAAGCAGTGCAAGACATCTTCTAACACCATCTTTTCCATTTCTTTCAATGATCAAAACAAGTGATACATAATTGAATATATGTAAACTTTGGAAATGAAGGTGATAGAAACATTTTGGCAACAAGAGAAAATTATGCTAACATCACACCTTCACAATTGAATGTTGGGCACAATCAAACATTCATTGTACAGATAAAACAAAGGTGAATGCATTCGGAGAATGACCATACACACTAATTATGGAAACTGAAGATGAATATGATCAATAGAATGAAAATTTAATTTTTGTTAGAGAAAGAAAAGCTTTCAGGTCATCCCCTCAGGAATTCTCCAAAATGCATGAGTCTGAAAGAGGGAAAATACAAAGCTCACACAATACCTACTATTACAACTCAAAATAAACAAACATGACCTTAAGCTCACCAAACAATGAGAAGCAGATACCAGAAAAGAGGGTGGTGAAGGCAGCATGGTGATATCATAATCCCTCACAAAGAACAACATAGTAATAGGAAAATACTTTTGAGCAAATTTAAACATGTTAGAAAAAGATAGTAGTGTACATCTCGGAATGGATAATCATCTATCTCAAGCATATATATGACATGCCCCATCTTTGGCCTCTTTTGAGCATCTGGATCTACACATCATATAGCAACCAAGAGGACCATCTTTAATGCCCTAGAAGACAGATTCTGAAGCATCTTGGGGTCCACTACTCGCTCAGAATTCCTGTTTACAACCACTGTTTTGAGCCACTCAACCAGATTCACCTGACAATCATAAGTTTCAAATGAAAAGGAATACAAATATCACAAAATTACTAAATTCAAAAAGAACAGGCAAAGAAGTTCAAGAACAAAGGATCAACCTCCCCTGGAGGCATGCTATAGTCAATTGGGCTTCTTCCAAAAATGATCTCCATTATAAGGATTCCAAAACTATATATATCACTTCTTTCATTCAACATCTCACTGCTTTCATACTCAAGAGCTACATACATATACAAATGCAACAACAAAATAGTGATATTGGATCTAGCCAATGAAATACAAGTAATTCGATGAAATATGGGATTGTACCCAAATGTCTATTAAAATATAGTATGTGTATGGATCTGGATATAGATCCATACGCACGTTAAATAGAACACGCAAAATGATGTTTCATTAATGGCAATTCTGTAATATCGTTGTAATATCATCTCATTGTATCCTTGCTTATGTTTATAAGAATTAGGGCTTGGAGGTCGTGCGAGTTCTGCCGCCCTAGCTTTGTGCTTCTCTCTTTCTCTCTGTTTCCTGTGCAGGTGAGGCGTGAAGCAAACCTAAGCAAACCTATCTCTCACTTGTTTTCTTATATGGTATCAGAGCTACGGTTGTGGAACCCTACCAGCCACACATTCAATGAGATCTGAAAAGGCAGCCGTGAAGACTCCTTCATCCTGTTCTTCAGTTGCGTCTCTTCCTTCTTTCTTCAACATCGTCTGTCAATATCTTCTTCAACATCGGCATCTCTTCTTCTTCACCATCTTATGTCAACATCGTCTGTCAATATCTTCTTCAACATCGGCTGCATCTCCTTCTTCTTCTTCAACATCGGCATCGACTTTCTCTGTCCTTCTTCTTCAACATCGACATCGACTTCAACTGTCCTTCTTCTTCTTCAACATGGGCATTGACTTCTTCTGAAATCTTCAACATCATCATCTGACTGTATCTCCTTCTTCGATGTCACTTCCTTTATCCACAACTGCACTTATTGTGTTCTATTTAACTGAAATCAGAGTTTTCTGTGCAACGTCTATAGGCCGACTGTAACAGATTACATTCTCGTTCTAAAAAAAAAAAAAAAAGAATTCTCTTTCAAGGTATTGGTTGCACAAGTACATATTCTTATTGCAGCCCTGTTGATTGATTAAGTGATCTCAACTCAGTTTGCTTTCTTCAATCATTTTTTGTTCGCGTATTCATTGTTTCCATTGATATGGATTCATACTCGTCATCCAGTCCCTCTGCAAGTTTCTTAAATCAACTTGTTACAGAAAAACTTACTCATTCTAATTTCTTAACATGGAAGAGACAAATAATTCCGTTTATACAGAGTCAGGATCTCGATGAACATCTGGATGGTTCCATTCCTGTACCACCACGGCTTATTTTGTAGGAAACCAAGGATGAAAGGGGTGATGCATTTACCAAATCTATTAAGAATCCGGAGTATACCACTTGGAGAAAACAGGATCAATCTTTGGTTGCGTATTTACGTCAACACTCTCTCAAGAAGTGTTGGCTATTCTTTCAGATGATTGCACTGCGGTAGATTTATGGAGTAAGCTCTCTCAGACATACTCTCAGATATCAGAAGCCCGAGTTATGTATTTAAAGAATGAGTTTCAAAGTTTAAAGAAAGGCTCCATGACAGTTATGGAATACATAGGCCGCTTGAAGAGTATTACTGACCAATTGGATGTTATTGGGAGTGCTATTTCAGATAAAGACAAAGTACAACAACTCCTTAATGGGTTGGACTCTGATTTTGACATGTTTATCATAGCTTTGACATGTCTTCCTCACTTGCCCAATTTTGACGATCTTCAAGCGAAACTTCTCCAGCATGAGATGATTATGAAACAAAGGGCAGAAGGAAATGAATCAGCTCGTTCTCATTCAGTTTTGGCTATGGAGACTTCTGTAGGTTTTGGACGAGGGAATGCAGAGCATACAGGGGGTAGAGGCCGAGGCCATTTTGATGCCCTGAGAGGATGTGGTATCTTACCTACACCTAATATTTCAGGTGTCTCTAATGCAGGGAATCAGAGGAGAGTGCCCACTTGTTTCCTATGTAACAAAAGAGGACATGTGAAAGCCGATTGTTGGTTTAACCTGCAGAATAGAGGAAAAATAAACAAAATTGAAAATAAAGCTTCTATTGTGAACATGAAAGCGCCATCTACAGATGTGCAACAACTTTTGTTATCAGCATTGTCACAGATGATGATCAAGCAAAATGAGCAAAGCGAGTGGTACGTTGATTTTGGTGCTGCCACTCATGTCACGGGTAATGCAGGTAAGTTATCTCACTTATTGCCTTATTTTGAAAAAGGTAGTATAGTTGCAGGAGATGAAACTTATCACTCCATTAGTCATACTGGCAGTGCGCATATCCCTATGTCAAAGTCCTCACTTCATTTGTCTAATGTCCTTGCCCCTAATATTAAAAGGAACATTGTTTCTGTGGCAAAACTTGTTGATGATATGAATTCTTCCGTCGAATTTACTCCCTTTTCTGTTTATGTTAAGGATCTACGAACGAAGGAGACGTTCACTAAGGGGGAGCATCAAGAAAACATGTACGTCTTCAAGGAGTTTCCCTTAGTGTCTTCGTCTTTAGTCCCAGTTTTCCAGTTGAAGTCGTCCAAGCATTCTTCAGTGTCTTCGCCTTCAGAGCCTTTGTTTTTCCCTTCATTGAAAGTTTTTAATTCATCATATCATTGTAATAAGCCAGACATTTGGCACAGTCGCTTGGGACATTGTAGTTGGGGCTTTGTTGAAAATCTTGTATCTGATGGTCTTCTTCCAGAGTCTAGTTTATGTTCATTGTCTAGTTTATGTTCATTTTTAGAAAGTAATAAATGTTCCTCATGTAAACTCTGCAAAAGTCATGTTCTTCTGTTTCATATTATTAATAAAAGAGCTTCAAGGCCATTTGAGATTATTTGTTCTGATGTTTGGGGACTGTAAACACCCCAAATTTTCTCATTCATTTTCAAACACACTCCTCGTGCAGTGCCAACCCTGTTAGGTCAGTGTAGGAGTCCAACCCCACGTTAGTTTTAGAAAAATTACCATTTTACCCACTTTCATTAGAAAAATTACCATTTTACCCCTAGGTCATCCCGGACCTTAGTCAGTCGGAGTCAACCAAGCTCATTGGTCAGTTCAGAATAGTTTGAATATCAGTCATTTCAAGCTCATCTAAGCTCATGATGAACAAACCATTTTCATTTCTGACCATTCCTACCAAAATGGGATCATTTCTTCATAAATGAGCTCATTTCTTACTCAAATGCAAGTCAATTGTCTCCGAGTCAGTCATTCACAGTCAGTCATGTTCCCCAGAGTCTAGCTTAAGCTCACCAGGAGTTCAAGTGCTCCAGTTTTAGTTCAAAACCATTTCCAAGTGTCCAAAAGTCCATTTTAGCCCATTTCAGCTCATTTAGCTGAAATTGAGTTGAGTCCAGTCAGTTTAGCTAGTGTTTGAGCTTCGATTTTAGTTTATGTTAGTATTATTGATCTTTGTTCTAGCTCAAACCCAGCTCAGGTTCGTAATTCACTTCGCTTCAGTGACCATTCCGTACCATTTCTCTAAAAATGGTAGCTTTTCTTGAAAATTTAGCCGGAAAGGTCAGTTGAGTCAGTGTCTTGTCAGTTCATTTGAGTTCTAAAACTCTAAAACCCGGCTCATTTCAATTTAATTCAGCTCAAACCCTGATTTTCAGTGTCATTCTAGCTCGGTAGAGTCTAAAAACCATTTTGCAAATTTTATCATTTTTAACACTTTTTGAACTCGTACAACTACCAATCGGGGTCTAACATCCTAAATTCTTCATTCAGGGTTAGCATTTTGCATATAATTTCATATCATTTCTCAGCATTTCATAACATTTTATCACATTTTATTCCATTTTCGAAGTCCAGAACTCCAATTTTATAAATTTCAATCCAGATTGAGTTTTAAAAGTTTTCAGAAATCAATTTCAAACCCTGGGTTTTCAAAATTGACATTTTTACCCCCAAGATTCTAAATTTGGAAATATTTTCCTGAGAAAAATAATCTGGATCTCTTTCAAACTTAAATTTTCAAATTCTATACTGGATTTGCTTCGCAACGGGGCATTGAACTTCAAATTCTCAGTTTGTATCAAAAACTGCCAAAAATAGTTCATTTCGTCAGAAATCTTTCTAAAAAGACCATTCTACCCCTATGATTATCAAGATGAATTTTAAATTTGGAAGGAGAGCCCACTCTGAGATGGCTTATCTACTTGTATTTTATTTTTAAAAGAAAAAGAAAAAAAATAATATAAACATTTTCTTTTACCTTATTTTATCATTTCTTTTTATTTTATCTTTATTTTTATCATTCATTTTTTTTAGAGGTGGGACCCACCAAGGTGGTCAACCAAACCTCCAGCCCTTTTTTTTCCTTTTTCTTTTTCCCTTTCTCTTTCCCTTTCTTCTTCCTTTCTTTCCTTTTCTTTTTCTTCCTCTTTCCTTTATTTTCTTCCCTTTTTTTTCTTCTTCCCTTCCCTTTCTTCCTTTCCCCTATTGCCCATGCCATTCACGTAAACCTATTTTCTTCCCTTTCAAAAAATCTATTTCCATTAAAAACTTAGAGAAGATCTTATTTGGGCCTAAGTTAAAAAACCAAAAAAAAGGGGAAGAGACCACAAGGTGGCTCTTGCTCTCTTTCCACCCCCCCACCTCTCTCTCTCTCTCTTTTGGGCTGCATCCCTCATTGCTGCACCTTCATCCATTCCCACCAAGTATCCACACCATCTTCAACTCTTCTAGCCACCAGTGCAATCCCCTCCATTGCAGCACCTCCTTCACACCCAGCCGTTCCAGCCACCATAGCCTCCTTCAACACCACCATCCCTAACAGACCTTCACCTTGCAGCAACCTCCATCACCATTGCTTCCAACATCACTGACTTCTATAGCTGCAACCCTCTTCCAAGGAGTTTAACCCTCCAACCTGAGCAACAACAGCCTTCCAGCAAGAACTATATCTCCAACACCATCATCACCTCCACCTCAGCCCCTTTGGTACCAGCGCCATCAAGATATTGTTGTTGCTCCTCCAAGGCCTTCTTCGGCAGCCGTTCTAACAAAGCAGCATCAAGGCACCCCCTTTAGCCGATCCTCCATTGATACCATCCTTCCAACCCCATCTGATCTAAGGTAAAGGTCCTCTTTCATCATTGATCACTGATTCTACTGAAACCGTGTGATGAATCTCCTTGCCGCCCATAGGAAGGAAGCCTTTAAGCATTACCTTCATGAAAACAATGCGAAGTATACCCAAAGTGGGGATTTACAGTAAAAGAAAATCTTCTTTAAGGGGTTTAAATGCTAGAAAATGATGGATCTGTCTATTTGCTAATGCTATGTGAGTGAAGAGATCCATCTGTTCGATGGATTGGATCTCTCATCTTGAGAGTAACATCGAAGAAAAGATCATGCCTACCTGATTTATTTCCTTTGATTTAGTCATATTTTCCCTGTAGATTTCATGTTCTTAGCACATATTATTTAGGTTTATATTATTATTTTAGATTTCATTTTGTGTATTTCTACTAGTTTATTTAGATTTTCTTATTGCTCTATTAAGTTTAAATCATATGCTTAGTCCTATCATTATTTCATGCGATTTTCCGTATCAATAAATTCAAAAAAATTGGTTGTGAATCCCTCTGATTGTCTGTGATGTCCTGCCAAAGTTTGAATCTATTCGGGTTTCGAAACCCCTTTTAGCAAATCAAACCATAAATCAAGTTTTCTGTTCTCCAGAAACTTCAAATTCAGTTTCAGCAGACAAAAACCTCCAAAATCACCCTTGTGGGAAATCTGAATCTCCTCCTAAAAATTACAATAGATTCACGGTGGAATCTACTAATTGTCTGAAAAAATTGGGATCTTTATAAGTAGATTTGACCTCTGTTAAAAATAAATTTTCCCAGACCTTTGAGAAAACCTTGATTTTTCCTTGTCAGGGTATAGACCGACCTTAATATGTTGTGTTTGTTCAATCCATGAGTCGTCTGTCAAAACTTTCAACATGAAAGTTGTTCCTAACCCATTCCTCTGTAATTTTCCAAAATTTGGAAATTTTGAAGATTGTCCAAGTATTTTTCCCAAAATTATTCTTTCTGTCTGACTAATTCCAATGTTTAGAAATTCCAGAGATTCAGGTCTCTGATAACAGCGTGCTCATTTCCAAACCGTAACCTGAATCCCAATTCTACAAAAAATGAAATTTTCCTTTGTTTGTCAGGGTCATGTTCTCATAATTTCAGCCATTTTCCCATCTGTCTTCTATTTTTCCTACATTTTCTCCCGAAACTTGTCTGTTTGCTCTAAATCCTAGAGTCGTCGGATTCTGATCCAACTTGTCGGAGCGGTCCAGCTCAGACCATAGGTCAAAACCAGAATCTGTAAAAGGAAAAAATCTTTGCCTAACTGACCTCTGTCACCTCATAAAATTTGGAAAATTTTTATGGAAGTTTGATATCCGAAATCCCATTTAGAATCAACATTTTAGGCAAAATTCTGATTTTTTAGGATTTTTAGCTATTTTCCATATTAAGAAAATAAGAAAAAAATAGATTTTCGAGCTCCATTCTATTTTTAGGGTTAGTCTAGGTGTACATGCCAAATTTGGCTCAATTCCAAGTTCATTTGCTTTATATGTTAGTTTATTTTTAAATTTAGAGGCGAAAATCAAGTCAAATTGGATATTTTGTGATATTTTTGCCATTTTAGGGTTTTTATCATATAAATAAGCATGTCATGTCATATTAGAGTTAATTTCAATATCATTTACATTTTTATTTCTCATTTTTGCAAAATTTATTTAAAAAAACCTGGTTTCAAGGCCATAGTCTTGTCATCAGGGGCATTTTGGTCATTTTGACCTAAATTTCAAAATTCCAAACTTTAATTTTCCAAATTTTCATGCATATCATCATATTTCATCATATTATGTTTGATTTATTTCATTTTATTTTCAAAATTCTAAATTTTACAAAAATTCTTTCAAAAACCGTGATTTTAAGGTCATCAGGGGCATTTTGGTCATTTTTACCCTAATTTCGAATTTCCAAGTTTATTTTCGAATTTTATTACTTATTTCTCATGTTTATATCAAAGGGGGTATGATTCTGGGTTTATATCTGAATAATATCCGATAATTTCCAATATTTTCGGATAAATTCAGAAAAAACTACATTTTTGTGCTGACATTGTTTTCTAGTTTTGCAGGAACATCCAAGAAGAAGACTTAGCTTTTATTCTTTTATTTCAATTCAATGTAATATCAAGTTGTAATAATTTGGAATAAGAGTTACTTTTCAGCTTAGAATAGGATTGCATTGCATATAGTTTGATTTTTGAAAAATTTGATATGTGATGTATGTTGCATATGCACATTTTCCAAAATCACTATGGTTGACACGAATGGAACGTGCACAAGCTCTTATGAAGTTCACCAATTTGGTGGGATTCATATTTATGGTCATAGTCAGAATACGAAGAAAACCAAGATTTATAATCTTCGTATTAGCCACATTCAGCCTACACTCTTAGGCTAACTTTAAAAATGCACTGCATTTCTCAAAACTCAAAAAGATTTTCCCAAATCCTCAATGAAATTCCCTTTCAAATTCATTCATTCATTCAATTTGCATTATTTTCAATTTCATTTTTCCAATTCCATTTCAGAAAAATCGATATTCCCAAGAATTTCCAAGTCTTTCTCAAGATCTGATTTTCTCAGAATTTTGAATTTTCAAATAAGATTCCAAAGTATTTCCCAAGTTCAAATCAAGATTTTCCAAGATTTCCACATTCTGAGTTTCATTTTCAAATCCCAAAATCAATTTTCTCAAAGATCTAGTTTTCCTGAGAATTCATATTTTCTCAAACTTGCATTATTTTCCAAAAATTCATAGCACATGCCTGATTCATTATGCATTCTAGGAAAATAGAGCATAATTTAGATAATTTAACTTAGTCAAAGCACACATTTGATCCTTGGTTCAATTACCCCTAGTAAAGGCGCCAGGAACGGTTGAACCTCGTACCGACAGGCAGATCCCATTCCACGGAATTTTCTCGTAAATTTTCAAAACGGAGACGAGTAATTTTCAAAACCAATTTTCAAAAACTTTGGTCAAGTTTGACTCGCAGAATCGTTTCTCTCACTCTCGCAGAGAGAGGGAGAAAATTTTTGGAAAATAACAGGTTTGGCGACCGTGATGGAACCTATCTTCGTTTGATCCATTGTGTGCTTTGACTTAGCTCAATTATCAAAATTGTGTTCTATGGAATGCCATCTTTACTTTCTGATATCATGTGAACCTAGGAGCCTAGACTCGAACCCAACTGACATAAATTGCATGTAGACTAGGCATGGTTTGGTAGGACCAATTGAGGAGAATTATGCATGCTCACTTAGACTTAGGTCTGAAATACAACACTCCTCAATCTAGGGTTTGTATGAGAACAATGTTTGCTTTTTCAAATATTTCAAAATTCTATCTCTTTAGGACTTAGAGCCCTCTGTTTGTCTGCATGTGATCATATTTCAAAAACCACTCCACCTATGTCTACCACAGTCTTCATGTTGTTGGGCTCTCTTCCAGAACCATAGTTAGAGACAGAGCCTCACAATTGAACCACTTATTTGGGCTAATGCCCCCCTGCCACGTACCAAGGGCCATAGTCCAACGTATATCGGCAGGTGGTCAAGGATGTTGGGAAAACAAAAGCTTAGAACCGGAGATGAATTTTTATGCCACGTACATTTGAAAGTGCAGTAGGATTGAAGCAACGAGCACTAGAGAGGGGGTGAATAGTGCTTTTAAAAATTGTCTGCGGAATTTTGACGGATTTTGCAATTCACAAAGCAAACACACAAAAAACACAATAATTTATTCTGGTTCGGTCTTTTCCGACCTACATCCAGTCCCCAAGCAAAACCCGCTTGAGATTTCCACTATCAACCTTGTGTAACTACAAGATCATGCAGACCAAATCCGGTCCCACTTCCAGTAACACACCTACTGAAAGCAAACAACTCCTTTAAACCAAGGAGTCCTTCCTTTTACAGAAAATTGAAACAAGTAACAACTTACAATAAAACCTATGAGCCCTTTTTTTGAATGCAAATAAGATGCAATTGGCTTTTGAGGTTGTTGGAATACTCTACTCACGAATTCACTATCTCTCAAAGGAATTTGAGTGAAAAACTGAAGTAAAAAATATCATGTGAGTAAGAAAATGAATATGAGTGAAAAGCAAAGAGTAATTGATTCAAATTGATTGAATTGCAATGCTTTTGAGTGTAAAATGCACTCATATTTATAGTTGAAAGTTTCCATACGTTGAGGGTATGAAAGGGTGTCAAAACAGTCAATTTTAAATGATCAAAACGTTTGAAAAATGAAAAGACACGCCTTTTTAAAGTTTCAGGAAAAATGACAAAATTAGTCGACTGGAACAGTAGTTAGTCGACTAATAATTAGCTATTAGTAGACTGATAGTTATCGTCGGTCGACTGATCTGTTAATCGAGCCGTTTGAAAAACTGAAGTTTTGAAACTTAGTCGACTAGAGAAAAGTTAGTCGACGGATAATATCATCAGTAGACTGAAAAACCTTTTCAGTCGACTGCTGCTAAAATTTTCTGAAAAAAACACAAGTTTTGTCCGGTCGACTGATAAAAGCATTAGTCGACTGCTGCTAAATTTTCAGAAAACACATGTTCTGTCCAGTCGACTGATAAAGTCATTAGTCGACTGCTGCTAAAATTTCAAGAAAACAGACATTTTGTCCAGTCGACTAATAAAACCTTCGGTCGACTAATTTGATAAAAAGGACATTTTAGAAAATACGGCGTGAAAGGATTAGTCGACTGGTGAGTCTATTGGTTGACTAATAAACACGAAAATTTAAGAAAAGAGTTTTCTAAAAAGATTTTCATGAAGGTTTCTTTTAGAAAAGTTTTTCTAAAGACTTTTTATGTGAAATGCAACCGAAATATGCACTCTAAGTAAGGCTCTTACAAGAATCTAAGACTTTTAATGAATTTAACATTTGCACACTAGTCTTCAAAGATTCTTCATCGAATTCTTCAATTCTTGTCATCTTTCTTCATTGCTTTAGCTGAAATGCAGTTGATTCACTTGTTCATTATCAAAACCTTGTACTTGAAGTATCATGTACGACTTCATTGTCGTAACAATCTCCCCCTTTTTGATGATGACAAACTTAATCAAAGATAAAACATTTAGATGCATAGATGGAGATTTTACTCCCCCTATTAATATGCTGCACAACATTAAAAGTTAGTACATTCAAATCTCATATATCACATATTGATTGGTTTGCATTTCCATCATTACTTCATGCATTTTTATAACTTTTTATCTTTTTCAAAAATGCAATTTTCAATGCTGCTTTCTCATGATGTAATTTCTATGTCATAATGCAATATTCAATTTCTATCTTTTTCTCTTAATTTCTCATTTCTCATGCAATGTCGACCTTTTTCTCCTACAATTCCCATGCATGTGTCTTCCAAATTCTATCTTTTTCTCCCCCTTTGTCATAATAAAAAAGAGTAAGGGCAGAAATAGTATAAGCAAAATGTAAATTCAAGTTCAAAATATTACAACCCATAAAGTATTAAAGTTCAGTAAAGACAGAAAACAAAGATCAGAAAAGTGAGTTGAGCAAGTCCTTGATTGCAATAATATCTTTCTGAATCGAAGAAAGTTGTTGAGTCACATCTTCACAAAAAGTTTGTTGATGCAGCTCCAAAGCTTCCAGTCGCTGCAAAACTTCATCATTGTCTTGACTAGTAGAATTTTTTTTTCGTTTTTGCTTGAGATGAAGGTGTCACAGAAGATGGTGAGGGTTCAGAAATTGATGGTTCAGTTTGATCAAAGTTTAAAGGAGGCAGATATTTGATTTTCATTCGTTTAAAAATAGTTTGATGAAAGAACTCCTTTTGCTCAATATATTTTTCATTTGTTAAGGGAACTTTGAAATGTCTGAAAATACGAGTAAGAAGACATCCATAAGGAAGAAATGGTTTTTGTTTCCACAAATTAGTAAAATACACGTTGGCCCAATTTACAGAAATATTTCCAAATAAGACATAAAGAGTCGTAGATAGATCTGTGGAATAGTAATCAAAAGAACCAGTTTTAGGTAGAACATTGTGGGCAAGGATTCATCCAGCAATGCGTGCACGAGTTTGAAGATTAGTATTTTTGAAAGGAGGACAATGAGGTGCACTGGGAAGAAGAATTTGTTCAAAAATTCTTTCATCATTAAGTTCAATAGTATTGAAAAGAGTGTCTGAAGGTAGAATTTCTAGGATTTGTTCAAGTAGTTTAGAATCAAACTCAATTTCAACATCATGAACAAGAGAGGAAAGAACTCGAGTTTCATGATCAATTTGTAAATTTATATAAAACAAGTGGATCAGAAAAGGATAATGAAGGGTGTCTGCACAGGCATCAAAAAGATGTGAAATACCTGGAAATAATTCTCTGATTTTGTAACGAGAAAATATGTGAAAGAGGACATTTCGGCCTGGTAAAATAGGAAGTGCAGAAACCGATCCAAAAGTATCATATAAAAGAAGATTTCAGAGTAATTTGAGAGAAAATCTATATTTTGCTAGAGGTATAGGAGAAGGAGAACCTTTTGCGAATGCAGTCTTCGAACGAGGCATGCTTGAAACAGATTCACCAAAAAAAAATTTCAGTTGCAGAGAATGATTGATTAACACAGTTGTTGAGAGGAACAGTTGAAGATGGTGTTGATGTCGGCTTCCAAATGACGTCCTGCGGGAGGAAGATATTTGTCGTCGTGCAATAGAAACACTTTGTGCAAAGTGAACGATGTGCCTTTAAATTCGTTGGTAGTGGCCAAAATAATCAACAGTAACAACCCACTGAAGAGGGATGTTGATTCTCCACAGATTTTAGACAAGAGGCAAGAGACAAGGAGGAGTCTGCGGTGGATGACGGCAGGTGAGAGGAGGCTGCCACAAGGGGATTCAGGTGACTGAAGATGCACCAGTCACGGCAAGAGGATTCCGGCAACTCCTTGTCACGGCTAGAAGATTTCGGCAATGAGAGGTTCGAACGGCACTCTGAGGGTTTTTCGGAAGAGAGAGAGGGTTTCGTTTAAGAAAAACGAAAAGGTGCGAAAAAAATGAAACGGTGCCCTTTTAAAAAAAATCGGGTGTTAAAAAAAATCCAAGGGGTATCGGGTCCCTTCAGTTGAAATTTAAAAAAAATTTAGTCGACTAAAATTTTATCGGTCGACTAATAAGGTGTCTCATTCTAATTTTTTTTTTTAAAGCATCAGTCGACTAGAAATTTATCGGTCGACTAATATGGTGCGATTTTGAGATTTTGTTCAAAAAATCAGCATTTTATAAATCCAAAAACGAGCAAATGCCTAGTTCTTTCCTAATTCTCATAAAATCTTCATTTTTAAGTGGTTTAGTGAAGATATCGACATGTTGTTCATTAGTGGAAATAAAATTTAACGAAATGTCTTCTTTTAACACATGATCTCTTAAGAAATGATGTTTAACTTCAATATGCTTAGTTCTTGAGTGATGAATAGGATTTTTTGAAAGATTTATAGCACTAGTGTTATCACAATAAATAGTTGTTGTGGAGTAATTCAAACCAAAATCTTTTAAGGTCTGTTTCATCCATAGTACTTGTGAACAGGCTAAACTAGTCGCTATATATTCCGCTTCAGTTGTTGAGAGTGACACTGAATTTTGCTTTTTACTAAACCAAGAGACTAAGGAATTTCCTAAGAAATGACAAGTTCCGCTAGTACTCTTGCAATCAGATTTACTTCCTGCAAAATCTGTATCACTATATGAAACTAAATCAAAGGAAGATAGTTTTGGGTAAAACAAACCAAAATCTGAAGTATCTTTCAAATAACGAAGAATTTGTTTTACTGCAGTTAAATGAGATTCCTTTGGATTAGCTTGAAATCTTGCACACATACAAACACTAAACAATATATCAGATCGACTAGCAGTTAAGTATAATAAAGATCCGATCATACCTCTGTAGAGCTTAGTATTTACATTTTTACCATTTTCATCTTTATCAAGAGAAGTAGTTGTACTCATAGGATTTCTTCTTGATTTCGATGAGTCCATCCCAAATCTTTTGAGAAGTTCTTTTGTATACTTAGCCTGATTGATGAAGATTCCTTCTTCAGTTTGCTTTATTTGAAGTCCAAGGAAGTAGTTCAATTCACCCATCAAGCTCATTTCAAACTCTTCCTGCATAGCTTTAGCAAATTCTTTATAAAGAGAATCATTAGTAGAACCAAATATTATGTCATCAACATAAATTTGCACAATAAGAATATCTGAATTAAGATTTTTAAAAAATAAAGTGGAGTCTACCCGACCAATGGAAAAACCAGATTGTTCTAGAAAATTTCGTAGTCTTTCATACCACGCTCTTGATGCTTGTTTAAGTCCGTACAAAACTCTTTTTAATTTGTAGACTTTTTCTGGATATTTCTCATTTTCAAAGCCTGGAGGTTTCTCTACATAAACTTTTTCATTGATGTGTCCATTTAAGAATGCACTCTTAATATCAATTTGATATAACTTAAAGTTCATGTAACTAGCAAAAGCAAGCATCATTCGAATTGACTCCAGTCGAGCCACCGGTGCATAGGTTTCATCAAAATCTATGCCTTCTTCTTGATTATAGCCTTGTGCTACTAGCCTTGTTTTGTTTCGAATGACTTCGCCATTTTCGTCCAGCTTATTTCGGAAGACCTATCTTGTTCCAATTACTGGATGATCCTTTGGTCTATCAACTAGATCTCATACATCATTCCTAGTAAATTGGTTAAGTTCTTCAGACATGGCCAAAAGCCAAAATTCATCATCACAAGCCTCATTGATATTCTTTGGTTCTATTTTAGATATGAAAGCAATATTTGCAATATATTGCAATTGCCTTCTAATTTGGACACCACTCTTTATTTCTCCAATAACTTGTTCATGTGGATGATTGGGAACTTCTTTCCAAACCGGTTGAAGAGAAACATTTTCTTGAGAAGTACTCTATATCAAAGGTTCTTCTTGAAGTATTACTTCTTCTCCTTCGCTTAGAGGTATAACCTGCTCACTATTCTCATCAAATGCAACATGTAAAGATTCTTCAATGCAAGATGTTCTTTTATTAAAAATACGATAAGCTTTACTTCTAGAAGAATATCCAAGAAATATTGATTCATCTGATTTCGAATCAAACTTATCAAGATTATCTTTGGTATTTAACAAGAAGCATTTACTACCAAAAATTTTGAAATACGAGAACTTTGGTATACAATCATAATACAATTCAAAACATGTTTTATGTAAGATTGGTAAAATAAGAACACGGTTTAAAACATAACATGTTGTATTTATTGCTTCAGCCCAAAAGTATTTTGGTAATTTTTTATCTTGAAGCATGGTTCTAGCACATTCTTGCAAAGTTCTATTCTTTCTTTCAACAACTCCATTTTATGGAGCCGCTCTAGGAAAAGCAAAGTTGTGAGATATACCATGTAAATCACAATACTTTAGAAAAGATTCATTTTCAAATTCACCACCATGATCACTACGAATTTTAATTATAGATGTAGATTTTTCATTTGTAATTCTTCTACAAAGTTTGAAAAATTCAGAAAAAAACATCATTTTTGCTTTTTAGAAAAATCACCCACGTAAATCGAGAATAATCATCTACTATAACAAAAGCATACTTGCTACCATTCAAACTTTGAATTCTAGATGGTCCAAATAGATCTAAATGTAAAAGTTCAAGAGGACGTTTTGTTGAAACTATATCTTTTGCTTTAAAAGAACTCTTGATTTGTTTACCCCTTTGACAAGCATCACATAAGTGATTTTTCTTATATGGTATTCTAGGTAGGCCTCTTACAAGATCATTCTTGGATAACTTGGAAATAATTTTGAAGTTAACATGTCCAAGTCTCTTGTGCCATAACCATTGAATTTCATTTAAAACAATAAGACATTTTTCATTAAAAGTGGTAACTCATCTAGATAAAGTTTATACATATTGTTCCTTCTTTTACCTTTAAAAACGATCTTTTTAGATTGAAAATCAGAAATTAAGCATAAATCATGTTCAAAAGAAACATGAAAACCTTTATCGCATAATTGAATAATAGATAATAAATTATGCATTAAACCATCTACTAAAAGAACATTTTCTATCAAGGGAAATTTTGGATTACCAATATTACCAATACCTATTACTTTTCCCTTGTTATTGTCACCAAAGGTGACGGTTCCTCTATCCTTATTTTGGAGGGTGAAAAATAACTTCGGCCTTCCAATCATATGTTTGGAACAACCGCTGTCCAATATCCATTTGCTCCTTATTTTGTGTACCTACAACAAAATTAGAAGACAAAGCATTTGACCCCTTTCTATTTTTGGGTCCATGAGAGTTAGTCTTAGGAACCCATATCCATTTGGATTTTGGTTTCCTTTGATAATAAACATTCTTTCTATAAAAAGATTTAACATTTCTAGAGTAGTCATGTCTAGGCTTATAAGCATTATAAGTTTCATGATTAGATGCATTTCTATTAGAACTAAAAAATTTAGTTATATGAACAAATGGTTGAGAATATTGTCTTTGATTCTTCACCACATAGTTTGGTCTATTTTGAGTATCAAAGAAGCTATATCCCAATCCGGTTTTATTAACCGAGCATCTTTGAGAACCAAGAAGTCTCTCTAGATTCTCTTGACCATTTGTGAATTTGGTTACTATAGAAAGAAGATCATTTGATTTTTCTTCTAGATAAGTTATTTCTTTTTGTAAGAGATTGGTTCTAATTCCAATTTCTTTTATCTCAAATGCTTGACAGGAGTTTTCCTTCTTGAGATCTTCTATCTCTTAAAGTAACATTATTTTGAGAGTCAAGAGTTGAATTCGCAGTTTTTAACTCTTTGTTTTTAGAACTTAGACTCTTAAATTTAGCATATAAATCATTGAATGCTTCTAATAAATCATCATAGTCAAATTAACTTACCGAATCTTCTTGTGCTACAAAGCACATGTTGGCGACTTCTTCATTTGATTCTTCATCGGAAGAGGAGTCACTATCATCCCAACAAGCTTGAAATGCCTTTTTCTTCTTGAATTGGTCCTTGGGGTTGATTTTGAGAAAAGGACAATCTTTTTTGATATGTCCTGCCTTTTTGCAGTTAAAGCACTTGACTTCATTTGGATTGGAAGAATCCGCTTTCTTTACTTTTCTTTGAAATCTTTCCTTTTTGATGAATCTTTTGAATTGCCTTGTGATGAGAGCAATATCTTCATCATCATTTTCATCTTCTTCTGAATTTTCAGAATCAGAAGTAGCCTTAAAATAAAGAGATTTCTTCTTGGGTTCTTCTTCTTGTTTGTCTTGAAGTTGAACTTCATATGTCATTAAGTTACCAACCAAATCTTCAAGAGTGAGAGTGTTTAAATCATTTGCTTCCTTAATAGTAGTGGTTTTTCTCTCTCATTCAGGAGTTAACACCTTAGAATTTTTCTTACTAAATCCACTTGTGAATATTCTTTTCCAAGGGATTTCAGAGTGTTAGTGATATCGGTCATTCTTGTTACCATGTCCAATTTAGATTCATTTTGCTTCATTTTAAACAATTCAAATTTATGAACTAAAGAAGCGATTTTAGATTCCTTTACCTTTGACATACCTTCGTGAGTCACGAGAAGAGTATGCCAGATTTCATTTGTTGTAGAGCATTGAGAGATACGATTGAACTCTACCTTGTCAACGGCACAATACAATGCATTCATCGCTTTGGCATTAAGTGAAGCAGTCTTCTTTTCTTCATCGGTCCATTGGCTGAAATCAGTTGATGGCATTTAGTACTTTTCTGAAACAACTCTCCAAATTTCGAGATCCATGGATTGCAAGAATATTGTCATTCTCACTTTCCAGTATCCATAGTTTGTTCCGTCGAAGAGAGGAGGACGAACAAAGGAGCATCCTTCTTTGTGCTGAGATGTTGTAGTTGTCAAGCTAGATGATGGTCAAATCAAAATAATAGCAAACCTGCTTTGATACCAAATGAAAGTGCAGTAGGATCGAGGCAACGAGCACTAGAGGGGGGTGAATAGTGCTTTTAAAAATTGTCTGCGGAATTTTGACGAATTTTGCAATTCACAAAGCAAACACACAAAGAACACAATAATGTATCCTGGTTCGGTCTTTCCCGACCTACATCCAGTCCCCAAGCAAAACTCGCTTGAGATTTCCACTATCAACCTTGTGTAACTACAAGATCATACACACCAAATCTGGTCCCACTTCCAGTAACACACCTACTGAAAGCAAACAACTCCTTTAAACCAAGGAGTCATTCCTTTTACAGAAAATTGAAACAAATAACAACTTACAATACAACCTATGAGCCCTTTTTTTTAATGCAAATGAGATGCAATTGGCTTTTGAGGTTGTTGAAATACTTTACTCACGAATTCACTATCTCTCAAAGGAATTTGAGTGAAAAACTGAAGTGAAAAATATCACGTGAGTAAGAAAATGAATATGAGTTAAAAGCAAAGAGTAATTGATTCAAATTGATTGAATTTCAGTGCTTTTGAGTGTAAAATGCACTCATATTTATAGTTGAAAGTTTTTATACGTTGAGGGTATGAAAGGGTGTCAAAACAGTCCATTTTGAACAATCAAAATGTTTGAAAAATGAAAAGACATGCCTTTTTAAAGTTTCAGGAAAAATGACAAAATTAGTCGACTGGAACAATAGTTAATTGACTAATAATTAGCTATTAGTAGACTGATAGTTATCATCGGTCGACTTATATGTTAATCGAGCCGTTTGAAAAACTGAAGTTTTGAAACTTAGTCGACTAGAGAAAAGTTAGTCGACTGATAATATCATTAGTAGACTGAAAAACCTTTCAGTCAACTGCTGCTAAAATTTTCTGAAAAAAACACAAGTTCTGTCCGGTCGACTGATAAAAGCATTAGTCGACTGCTGCTAAATTTCCAGAAAACACATGTTCTATCCAGTCGACTGATAAAGTCATTAGTCGACTGCTGCTAAAATTTCCAAAAAACAGACATTCTGTCCGGTCGACTAATAAAACCTTCGGTCGACTAATTTGATAAAAAGGACATTTTAGAAAATATGGTGCGAAAGGATTAGTCGACTCGTGAGTCTATTGGTCGACTAATAAACACGAAAATTTAAGAAAAGTGTTTTCTAAAAAGATTTTCATGAAGGTTTCTTTTAGAAAAGTTTTTCTAAAGACTTTTCAGGTAAAATGCAACCGAAATATGCACTCTAAGTAAGGCTCTTACAAGAATCTAAGACTTTTAATGAATTTAACATTTGCATACTAGTCTTCAAAGATTCTTCATCGAATTCTTCAATTCTTGACATCTTTCTTCATTGCCTTAGCTGAAATGCAGTTGATTCACTTGTTCATCATCAAAACCTTGTACTTGAAGTATCATGTACGACTTCATTGTCGTAACAACATCGAGCCTCGGCTCGAGTATATCGGCATAGCATGATTGGACATAGTTGATCTGAGCCTAGAGTCAGGATTAGGATCCTAAAGCTCTTTCAAAATTGATGCATTTAGAGTCAGCTTCTTAGGGAATGTTGTATGTGCATAGTTGTTTGTTATTGAATGTATGATATTCATTTCCATCTTATTTTCCCATATTTTTTTCTAGTTTTTCCAAAATACTAGACAATTTTCCAAAATACTAGACAATTTTCCAAAATACCTCATTTTCCATCTTTTGTGAAGTATCTCTTTTTTTCTCAAAAACCCTGGACGATTTTTCCCAAATTATCTATTGTTTCTTCAAAACGCCAGGTGATTTTCCATTCTTCCGTTTCTATGGACTTCGAATTTTCAGTATTTCATCCTGCCTGCAATTTTCAAAATTCTTGTATTTTTCCAAGGTTTAATTTCAATCTTTCTATCTTTCAGTCCAATGGCATCCAGTCAGCTCGACTCTGTCTTTCCTGAGGGTCACACCTCCTATGAGGTGCGACAAAGTCTTCCCGAGCATCGAGCTCTTAACACCGGACCCTTCTTCCCCCGGTGGTACTATACTTGATTCAAGAACTTCTCTCGTATGTTTTCGGACCACTTAAGCGATTGCGGGTTGAAACTGGCATTCACAGGGAGAAAGTTGACAGTCAATGGAAATCTGATCCATGCGCTGGCAGAGCGGTGGAATCCGAGCTCTTGCACATTTTGGTTCTCAGAGGGTGAGATGACCCTGCTGATGGAGGAGTTTTCAGAGATCATGGGATTGCCCAAGTCAGCCGGTCAGCCTAGAGATCCATTGGAGCAACCGTTTTTTATCAATGTCAAGGGTTTGGACCCCTAAGATGTTTTAGCTTGCATGACAGGGCGTAAGTTGTGGCCACTGATTGAAGAAAATGAGAACCAATACGTGAGCCTGATCGAGATCTACCAACAGTACGGGGCATTCGCAGAAGTCAACTCGCTATCCAGGACAGCTCGAGAGAGAATTCAGCAAGTGATGGTTCTATACACTATAGGACTCGCTTTCTTTCCAGATGGACAAAATTTTATGGATGTCAGAATAGTTCAGCTTCTGAGGAGATGGGGAAGACTACAGACCAGCCGTCTCTTGATAGTCATGACCGCACTTGCTTTTCTATATAGTGAATTGACTCGCTTCATGCTTGGAGAGTCCATTTTAGTCGAGGGATGTACCTATGCACTTCAGTCTTGGTTCCTTCAGCATGTATCGACCAGAGCTAGTTCGTTCAGATACAACGGCAAGAAGCTTCTTTCAGTTGCACGATATCGATTCCTGATTGATCATCTACAAGAAGAAGTGGTGTGGGACTATTTTGATCGAGAATGATCACCTCCCATATACACCTATGCATATGGCAAGAGATTCAAGCTACTTGGTCCTTTCTTTTGCGTCTACTATCATCCGGAGCGGTGTGTCCGACAGTTTTCTCAGAGACAGAAACACATAGAGATGCGGCTGCTATCAGGAGTCATGCCAGAATTCGACCTTACATCAGCATAGTGGTTCGGAATATACCATTCTACCAGATATGGCTGGGACTCTTTTGTTATTCTTCTATTTTTTCTCGGTCCTCGTGTCTCTGCTGATTATAAAGAGTGGTGGCAAATTGTCTATCCGCCTCCCCTTTCTCAAGTTTATTATTGATGCAATCATGTTTTTCCTTCAATGAATAAAAAATCTTTCAAATTCTTCATTCTTGGTTTGACAACCTCGCCTAGGTAACAAGGCATAATTTCAGTTTATTTTCTTTGCAAAGGAATGACAATGCAATTGTCGTAATCCCAACGACGACTCAATCCCTAGTAATGGGATATTCTTTCAAATCGTCTACCAAATTTCTCAACAAATATTTTCTTCCAATCAAAATATCTCTCAAAAACCTAACCATCAGCTTTGCCATGCAGAGAGTGTTCGTGATATTCAATGGTTCAGACAAGGTCAGGGAAGAAAACTGCATCAGTCGAAGGCATTGCATATTCAACAACTTCAGAAGAAGAGATAGACTCGCCCCGATCAGTCAAAAATCAAGGTCAACAAGCAGATGATGGCATCGATCCTCAGATGTATGCCATGTTTAAAAATATGATAAGCAAGATGATGGCAGAGCAAGCTGAAGCCACTGCAGAAAAGACCCAGGTCAAGCATAAGGCAAAAGGTCGGGTAGTCAAAAAGGTTTTGAAGTTGTCTAAGAAGCCTATTCAGGATGTTGATACAAGTGATGAGGAAGAGTCAGTGGAAGACATAGAGGAAGAAATTGAAACTCAGCAGGTACTCCGTAGATCTACTCAAGGGCAAGGGTCAGCCCATAAAATTAAAGAGCAGTTCGCCAATGACTTTGACCAACCACAATTCAAAGAAGGGGTCAGAATGGTTCGAGATCTGCAGGCCCGCGACAAGAGTAAGAAAGTCTTTACCAGCGAAGACTTCTATGATGGTTTGGATGAGGATGATAATCTTGAAAATCTCCCAAGAAAATTCATTAAATTTGATGGTTCTGGCGACCCTAAGGCACATCTCGTCATGTTCTTCGTTGAATGCTCCAAATTCAAGCGAGATAATCGGGCTCTTTTCCTTTGTTTCCCTCGCAGTCTGGAGGGAACCACAGCTAAATGGTATTAAGAGCATGTTAACCCAATTGAACTAAAAGAATTTGACAAAGTGGTAAACATGTTCATCGAGCGATTCCTCTTCAATGCTGAGGCACTTCCCACCCTCAATCATCTCTGCGGCCTCAATCAGAAAGAAAATGAGAAGGCCCGAGATTTTATTCACCGATGGAGGTCAGCTTGCAACAAGATGAGAGACCCGATATCAGAGGGGCATGCATTGTCACTAATCTTGAATAATTTTTCGCAACCCTTGAGAGGTCTCATTTCCACTATACCGTCAAAAACCTTCATTGAACTGACAGAACGAGTCGAGTGGCTCGAGCTAAGCATGGAAAATGGAGTTTATGAAGGCTTCATCTTTACAAAGGGTAACAATCAAAATGAGCAGAAGAAGAAGGCTCACTTCACTCTTTCTGCCAATGATAGCAAAAGAAATAAGAAAAATCATGATAACTATTCGGAGTGATCCAAGAGCCAAAAAGGAAAGTTCTCCAACAATGATAAGCCTCTTCAATCTAGTCCTCAGCATAAAGAGAAAGATCAAGAAAAGCCAAAGCGCAAGGGTTGGAGTACGGATCAAAAGTTCGCCCCTCTGGACCAGACACTAGAGAGTGTTCTGGAATACATGCTCGCAAAAGATATGATCTGTTTACCTAAAGTAGCTAATCCCACAACAATCATGGGCATATTCAAAGAAAAATTCTGCAAATTTCATCGGGTAGTAGGGCATGACACTGGGAATTGTTTCGTCCTGAAGAATATCATTCAAGATTGCATCGACAAGAATATCCTTATTGAAGATGAGGAACACACCAGTCGACCATCCTGAGCAAGTTTTCTAAAAAATTGACAATGTCGAGACTATGTCACTTTCATCATTTTGTCATTTTGAAGGGACAATGCAGTCTCAGTTCTTCTATCAATCTGTTATTTCCTTCTTCAATGCATTAATAAATTTGTCAATTTTCCTTATGGCCTGGCGCCATCTTTTATATTTCTTCTTTGCAAATGTTTAATGTCTTCTTACAAGGGGTAACCTTTTTCAGAGTGCCTCTCCGATCAACCAAGAAGCTCATTGTCAGTTTTTACCTCGTTATCTTCAAAGAATTCTCATCAAATATGAATTACTTATCCTTTCGTCCAACACCTTATTCCCTAGTTACACAGGGGCATTTTTCTTGAAAATTTGTTTTTTTTTTTTTAAATGTTCTGTATGCAGGCAGGATCAAACCAATCTCCCATTTTGCACGCATGTGCACCCATTTACATCATTTTGTATTCATTTGCATACATTTGCATTTACATGCATTCATCTGCATTTTCATATAGCTTCCCTGCTCAGGATAAGAGGTTAATCCTGAAAACAGGCCATGAGAAGCTAACTATGATGGTCCATTCAAATCATGAACTAAGAATTTTTTATCAAAAAAATTTTCATTTCCCAAATTCAAAACCCATAAGTTGATCCCTTCCTTCTTAAACTGTGATTCTTAGGTTAAATCCCTATGGAATTGATAGTTCGTAGGTGGAACCCCTGTGGAACCAATGTGATTTGTAGGTTGAACGCCTGTCAAACCAATACGGCTCAGAGGTTGAACCCCTTTGTGAACCAAAAGTCCTTCTCAACCCCGGTTCTTAGGTCGAACCCCTTTTGGATTGATATTTTTCAGAAATGTGATATGTAGGTTGAAGTCCTCCTGATCTAAGTTCTTAGGCTGAATCTCTATTGAACCCATGTCGTTCTCGATTGAACCAATGTCGTTCTTAGGTTGAATCCCTATTGAACTCATGTCGTTCCTAGTGAACCAATGTCGTTCTTAGGCTAGATCCCTATTGAACCCATGTCGTTCCCAGTGAACCAATGTCGTTCCCTATTGAACCCATGTCGTTCCTAGTGAACCAATGTCGTTCTCGATTGAACCAATGTTGTTCTTAGGCTGAATCCCTATTGAACCCATGTCGTTCCCAATGAACCAATGTCGTTCTCAACTGAACCAATGTCGTTCTTAGGCTGAATCCCTATTGAACCCATGTCGTTCCTAGTGAACCAATGTCGTTCTCGATTGAACCAATGTCATTTTTAGGTTGAATCTCTATTGAACCTATGTTGTTCCTAGTGAACCAATGTCGTTCTCGATTGAACTAATGTCGTTCTTAGGCTGGATCCCTATTGAACCCATGTCGTTCCCAGTGAACCAATGTCGTTCCCTATTGAACCCATGTCGTTCCTAGTGAACCAATGTCATTCTCAACTAAACCAATGTCGTTCTTAGGCTGAATCCCTATTGAACCCATGTCGTTCCCAGTGAACCAATGTCATTCTCAATTGAATCAATGTCGTTCTTAGGCTGAATCTCTATTGAACCCATGTCGTTCTCAATTGAACCAATGTCATTCTTAGGCTGAATCCCTATTGAACCCCTGTCGTTCCCAGTGAACTAATGTCGTTCCTATTGAACCCATGTCGTTCTTAATTGAACCAATGTCGTTCTTAGGCTGAATCCCTAATGAACCCATGTCGTTCCCAGTGAACCAATGTCGTTCTCAACTGAACCAATGTCGTTCTTAAGTTGAATCCCTATTGAACCCATGTTGTTCCTAGTGAACCAATGTCGTTCTCAATTGAACCAATGTTGTTCTTAGGCTGAATCTCTATTGAACCAATGTCGTTCTCAATTGAACCAATGTCGTTCTTAGGCTGAATCTCTATTGAACTCATGTCGCTCTCAGTGAACCAATGTCATTCTCAATTGAACCAATGTCGTTCCTAGGCTGAATCCCTATTGAACCCATGTCGTTCCTAATGAACCAATGATATTCTTGGTTGAACCGGTTCGAGTTTCGACTCGAATTTTCTTTTCTTTAAATTTTAATTAGTGGAGTCTCTCCTTTGGGGAAAAGAGAAGAAATTTTTTGCCATGGATGCATTGAGTCATGCTTCAAATGCTCGCTTTCACGAAGAATTTCAAGAACATTTTTCCAATTTGTCATTAAATATTTGTTTATTTCAAAGTCCTTATTGCACAAAATCTTTACCTCAGAATACCTTCAGTAGTTCTTCTGAAAGGACAAAGCTTTCACAAAAAAAGACTCAAAATTTAAAATCTTTCTATTGGCCAACCAAAAGGATGAAGAATAAATCCTCGATATGGCTAGCAAAGAAAATTCAATGTTGTCGCAAAGCCATAAGTGATTGATATTGATCGCAGTCAATGGCACATTTTTAAAGATCATTCTTGGAAAATAAAGTAGTCAAAATATCCTGGGTAATATTGAAAAATCCACACAATTTCCATATTTCCTTAATCATTTAAGCTGCAATTAAATATCTGCAAAAGGGATCTCTCAATTGTCGTCAAGATGAAGACGAATTATGCGAGTTAAACCCCGGGGGCCAAAGAAGATTTGGATCATCTCCAAGATGAAGGAGTTTGTGACGAATCCTTCCAAGGAAAGTTCAGATCACCTTCAAGATGAAGGCGACTACGATGAGCCTCTCGACAAACCCTAAAGGATATTTAATTTCTGCTATCATCAAGAGATTTCCAACTAAAGAGACAATAATCGTCAATATAATCCCTGAGAGAAAAGAAAGATTGTAACATCTCTGAGATGAAGGAATTTGTGATGTACCCTTCCAAAAAAAAAGAGAGAAAATTTAGGACATCTCCAAAATGAAGGATGTTGTAATCCCCAAAAACCCAAGAGAGCTTTAATTCTGCCAGAAAAAAAAAAAGTGCAGAAAGATCATCATGAGAAAAGAATCCCAGGATATCAAACTACCAAATCTGCCAAGAATCCTCTTTAAATTTTGTGAAATTCTATTATCAATATTCTTTCACCAATTGCTTTCACAATAAGAATTCTTTCTTTTTCGTTCATATCAAGGAAATTGATAGCTTCCTTGAAAGAAAGTCAATCGCAAGAAATTCGAATTCGAATCTTGATTCTACGAAGTTAAGCCTAGTCGGAGGTAGTACTTCAGGTAGAAAAAAGAGAATATTTTCGCACCAATGTGCATCACTTTCAGTTATTTTGAATCAACAACAATTTTCAACATTTTGACAATATTTTCTAGTTATCCAAGCGTGAAGCGAGAGCTTGAGGCTCATCTTTGGTGTATCTTGACACTATTTGTTATCCCTTTTAGGACTTCATAATGGGAGTTTTCAAGATTCTTTCCCTTTTGTTGATATAATCTGAGCGTCTGAGCTCTCAGATTCGCACACTTCCCTATGTCCCCACTGTCCCACCATAGACAGTCCAATTTCAGCTTGAGGTTAAGCCACCAATCATTTTCTCGCAAAAGGCCATCAATTTCAAAAGTTATTTAGTCTCAGCAATGAGGCACCCAAAATCAAACCCCTTTTCAAGCTTTAGGGACCCCAATTTCATCCTTTTGCAAAACCCCTTATCAGATTCATTATGCGGAAGTCGGAAGGTTCCATCATGGGTTCTTCTTTCGAGAATCCCATCATTTTCATTTTTCGGTCAGGTTAAGAGTTAAACCTGAGCCTCATTTTGATGAGGTATTTCATTTCCCGGTCAGGTTAATGGTCAAACATGAGCCTCATTTCTACATGAGGTATTTCTCGTCCCATCCAGGTTAAGGGCAAAACCTGAATTTCACTTCTTTGAAGTAAATTCTTTCTTCTTTATTCTCTATTTCATATCTAGTATTTTTCATCAGGGCTAATTTCTTCATACCCAGTCAGATTCTTCTAACTAGGGCATTTTTATAGCCCAAATTTGGTGTGTTTTTCTTTGCTACTAAGCTCGACCCTAAACTGGCTTTGTAGCAAAGAGGGGCATCTGTAAACACTTTAAATTTTCTCATTCATTTTCAAACACACTCCTCTTGCAGTGCCAACCCTATTAGGTCAGTGTAGGAGTCCAACTTTAAGTCAGTTTTAGAAAAAATACCATTTTACCCACTTTCATTAGGAAAATTACCATTTTACCCCTAGGTCATCCCGGACCCCAGTCAATCGGAGTCAACCAAGCTCATTGGTCAGTTCAGAATAGTTAGAATATCAGTCGTTTCAAGCTCATCTGAGCTCATGATGAACATACCATTTTCATTTCTGACCATTCCTGCCAAAATGGGATCATTTCTTCATAAATGAGCTCATTTTTCACTCAAATCCAAGCCAATTGTCTCTGAGTTAATCATTCACAGTCAGTCATGTTCCCTAGAGTCTAGCTTAAGCTCACCAGGAGTTCAAGTGCTCCAGTTTTAGTTTAAAACCATTTTCAGGTGTCCAGGAGCCCATTTTAGCCCATTTCAGCTCATTTAGCTGAAATTGAGTTGAGTCCAGTCAGTTGAGCTAGTGTTCGAGCTTCGATTTTAGTTTATGTTAGTATTATTGATCTTTGTTCTAGCTCAAACCCAGCTCAGGTTCGTAATTCACTTCGCTTCAGTGACCATTCCGTACCATTTCTCTAAAAATGGCAGCTTTTCTTGAAAATTTAGCCGGAAAGGTCAGTTGAGTCAGTGTCTTGTCAGTTCATTTGAGTTCTAAAACTCTAAAATCCGGCTCATTTCAATTTAATTCAGCTCAAACCCTGATTTTCAGTGCCATTCTAGCTCGGTAGAGTCTAAAAACCATTTTGCAAATTTTATCATTTTTAACACTTTTTGAACTCGTACAACTACCAATCGGGGTCTAACATCCAAAATTCTTCATTCAGGGTTAGCATTTTGCATATCATTTCATATCATTTCTCAGCATTTCATAACATTTTATCACATTTCATTCCATTTTCGAAGTCCAGAACTCCAGTTTTATAAATTTCAATCCAGATTGAGTTTTAAAAGTTTTCAGAAATCAATTTCAAACCCTGGGTTTTCAAAATTGACATTTTTACCCCCAGGATTCTAAATTTGGAAATATTTTCCTGAGAAAAATAATCCGGATCTCTTTCAAACTTAAATTTTCAAATTCTATAATGGATTTGCTTCGCAACGGGCATTGAACTTCGAATTCTGAGTCAGTTTCAAAAACTGCCAAAAATAGTTTATTTCGTCAGAAATCTTTCTAAAAAGACCATTCTACCCCTATGATTATCAAGATGAATTTTAAATTTGGAAGGAGAGCCCACTCTGAGATGGCTTATCTACTTGTATTTTATTTTTAAAAGAAAAAGAAAAAAAATAATATAAACATTTTCTTTTACCTTATTTTATCATTTCTTTTTATTTTATCTTTATTTTTATCATTCATTTTTTTTAGAGGTGGGACCCACCAAGGTGGTCAACCAAACCTCCAGCCCTTTTTTTCCCTTTTTCTTTTTCCCTTTCTCTTTCCCTTTCTTCTTCCTTTCTTTCCTTTTCTTTTTCTTCCTCTTTCCTTTATTTTCTTCCCTTTTTTTTCTTCTTCCCTTCCCTTTCTTCCTTTCCCCTATTGCCCATGCCATTCACGTAAACCTATTTTCTTCCCTTTCAAAAAATCTATTTCCATTAAAAACTTAGAGAAGATCTTATTTGGGCCTAAGTTAAAAAACCAAAAAAAAAGGGAAGAGACCACACGGTGGCTCTTGCTCTCTTTCCACCCCCCCACCTCTCTCTCTCTCTCTTTTGGGCTGCATCCCTCATTGCTGCACCTTCAGCCATTCCCACCAAGTATCCACACCATCTTCAACTCTTCTAGCCACCAGTGCAATCCCCTCCATTGCAGCACCTCCTTCACACCCAGCCGTTCCAGCCACCATAGCCTCCTTCAACACCACCATCCTTAACAGACCTTCACCTTGCAGCAACCTCCATCACCATTGCTTCCAACATCACCGACTTCTATAGCTGCAGCCCTCTTCCAAGGAGTTTAACCCTCTAACCTGAGCAACAACAGCCTTCCAGCAAGAACTATATCTCCAACACCATCATCACCTCCACCTCAGCCCCTTTGGTACCAGCGCCATCAAGATATTGTTGTTGCTCCTCCAAGGCCTTCTTCGGCAGCCGTTCTAACAAAGCAGCATCAAGGCACCCCCTTTAGCCGATCCTCCATTGCTACCATCCTTCCAGCCCCAGCTGATCCAAGGTAAAGGTCCTCTTTCATCATTGATCACTGATTCTACTAAAACCGTGTGATGAATCTCCTTGCCGCCCATAAAAAGGAAGCCTTTAAGCATTACCTTCATGAAAACAATGCGAAGTATACCCAAAGTGGGGATTTACAGTAAAAGAAAATCTTCTTTAAGGGGTTTAAATGCTAGAAAATGATGGATCTGTCTATTTGCTAATGCTATGTGAGTGAAGAGATCCATCTGTTCGATGGATTGGATCTCTCATCTTGAGAGTAACATCGAAGAAAAGATCATGCCTACCCGATTTATTTCCTTTGATTTAGTCATATTTTCCATGTAGATTTCATGTTCTTAGCACATATTATTTAGGTTTATATTATTATTTTAGATTTCATTTTGTGTATTTCTACTAGTTTATTTAGATTTTCTTATTGCTCTATTAAGTTTAAATCATATGCTTAGTCCTGTCATTATTTCATGCGATTTTCCTTATCAATAAATTCAAAAAAAATGGTTGTGAATCCCTCTGATTGTCTGTGATGTCCTGCCAAAGTTTGAATCTATTCGGATTTCGGAACCCCTTTTAGCAAATCAAACCATAAATCAAGTTTTCTGTTCTCCAGAAACTTCAAATTCAGTTTCAGCAGACAAAAACCTCCGAAATCACCCTTGTGGGAAATCGGAATCTCCTCCTAAAAATTACAATAGATTCACGGTGGAATCTACTAATTGTCTGAAAATTTTGGGATCTTTATAAGTATATTTGACCTCTGTTAAAAAACAATTTTTCCAGACCCCTGAGAAAACCTTGATTTTTCCTTGTCAGGGTATAGACCGACTCTAATGTGTTGTGTTCGTTCAATCCATGAGTCGTCTGTCAAAACTTTCAACATGAAAGTTGTTTCTAACCCATTCTTCTGTCATTTTCCAAAATTTGGGAATTTTTAAAATTGTCCAAGTATTTTTCCAAAATTATCTTTTTTGTCTAACAAATTACAATGTCCAGAAATTCCAGAGATTCAGGTCTCTGATAACAGCGTGCTCATTTCCAAACCGTAACCTGAATCCCAATTCTGCAAAAATATAAAATTTGTCTCTGTTTGTCAAGGACATTTTCCTATAATTCCAGCCATTTTCCCATATGTCTTCTATTTTTCCCACATTTTCTTCTGAAACCTGTCTGTTTGCCCTAAATACTAGAGTCGTCGGATTCCGATCCAACTTGCTGAAGCTGTCCAGCTCCGACCATAGGTCAAAACCAGAATCTGTAAAAGGCAAAAATCTTTGCCTAACTGACCTCGTCACCCCATAAAATTTGGAAAATTTTTATGGAAGTTTGATGTCCGAAATCCCATTTAGAATCAACATTTTAAGCAAAATTCTGATTTTTTAGGATTTTTAGCTATTTTCCATATTAAGAAAATAACAAAAAAATAGTTTTTCGAGCTCCATTCTGTTTTTAGGGTTAGTCTAGGTGTACATGCCAAATTTGGCTCAATTCCAAGTTCATTTGCTTTATATGTTAGTTTATTTTTAAATTCAGAGGCGAAAATCAAGTCAAATTGGATATTTTGTGATATTTTTGTCATTTTAGGGTTTTTATCATGTAAATAAGCATGTCATGTCATATTAGAGTTAATTTCAATCTCATTTGCATTTTTATTTCTTATTTTTGCAAAATTTATTTCAAAAAACCCTGGTTTCAAGGCCATAGTCTTGTCATCATGGTCATTTTGACCTAAATTTCAAAATTCCAAACTTTAATTTTCCAAATTTTCATGTATATCATCATATTTCATCATATTATGTTTGATTTATTTCATTTGATTTTCAAAATTCCAAATTCTACAAAAATTCTTTCAGAAACCCTGATTTCAAGGTCATCAGAGGCATTTTGGTCATTTTTACCCCAATTTCGAATTTCCAAGCTTATTTTTTAATTTTATTACTTATTTCTCATGTTTATATCAAAGGGGGTATGATTTCAGGTTTATATCTGAATAATATCCGATAATTTCCAATATTTTTGGATAAATTCAGAAAAACCTACATTTATGTGCTAACATTGTTTTCTAGTTTTGCAGGAACATCCAAGAAGAAGACTTAGCTTTTATTCTTTTATTTCAATTCAATGTAATATCAAGTTGTAATAATTTGGAATAAGAGTTACTTTTCAGCTTAGAATAGGATTGCATTGCATATAGTTTGATTTCTGAAAAATTTGATATGTGATGTATGCTGCATATGCACATTTTCCAAAATCACTATGGTTGACATGAATGGCACGTGCACAAGTTCTTATGAAGCTCACCAATTTGGTGGGATTCGTATTTATGGTCATAGTCAGAATACGAAGAAAATCAAGATTTATAATCTTCGTATTAGCCACATTCAGCCTACACTCTTAGGCTAACTTTAAAAATGCATTGCATTTCTCAAAACTCAAAAAGATTTTCCCAAATCCTCAATGAAATTCTCTTTCAAATTCATTCATTCATTCAATTTGCATTATTTTCAAATTCATTTTTCCAATTCCATTTCAGAAAAATCGATATTCCCAAGAATTTCCAAGTCTTTCTCAAGATCTGATTTTCTCAGAATTCTGAATTTTCAAATAAGATTCCAAAGTATTTCCCAAGTTCAAATCAAGATTTTCCAAGATTTCCACATTCTCAGTTTCATTTTCAAATCCCAAAATCAATTTTCTCAAAGATCTAGTTTTCCTGAGAATTCATTTTCCAATGCAAATTTCTGATTTCTAATGAATATCAATAATTTTTCCAGGAATTCCATTTTCAAACACTTTTCCAATCATTTTTCAAATGCATTTCAATTTTCCAAGCAAACATCATATTTTCTCAAACTTGCATTATTTTCCAAAAATCCATAGCACATGCCTGATTCATTATGCATTCTAGAAAAATAGAGCATAATTTAGATCATTTAACTTAGTCAAAGCACACATTTGATCCTTGGTTCAATTACCCCTGGTAAAGGTGCCAGGAACGGTTGAACCTCGTACCGACAGGCGGATCCCATTCCACGAAATTTTCACGCAAATTTTCAAAATGGAGGCGAGTAATTTTAAAAACCAATTTTCAAAAACTTTGGTCGAGTTTGACTCGCAGAATCGTTTCTCTCACTCTCGTAGAGGGAGGGAAAAAAATTTTGCGACGATAACAGGGACCTGCACCTATTCTTTCTCTTTCTGGCAGTCGTTACTATGTTATCTTTGTTGATTCTTATTCCCGTTATACTTGGATATATTTCTTGAAACATAAGCATGAAGTTTTCCAAATATTTCAGGAATTTCATTCGATGGTCAAAACCAAGTTTTCCTGTGATATTATGCATTTACAATGTGATGGTAGAGGAGAATATTCATCGAACGAGTTTATTGCCTTTCTTCGGGATAAAGGAATAAGTCGACAGGTTTCTTGCCCTCATACCCCTCAACAAAATGGGGTTGCGGAGAGGAAACACAGGCATATTGTCGAGAGTGCGATGAGCATGTTGCATGATAGCAATGTGCATGTTAGTCTCTAGACAAAAGTTTTTCACACATCTGTGTAAACACCCCAAATTTTCATCCTCGTTCAGTGTCTACATTTCTTGTGTCATTGCATACCACTGCATGAATTCGACATACCATTTCATTGCATTGCATGTCATTGCATCCCATTTTCGAGATCCAGCACTCTTGTTTTCAAGATATTTAATCCAGATTCGGGTTTTAAAACTTTTCTTTCGAAATCAATTTCAAAACATGGGTTTTTATTCAACATTCTGTCATTTTCCAACCTCCGCGACCATACATTTCGAAATGTTTTCTCAGAAAACAATCTGAATTCATTTCAAACTCAATTTCAATTGATTTCAATTCTCAGATGAGGCCCATTTAGGTGGTGTCGCTTCTGGATTCCTTCACTTATAAAAAATCTCAAAAATTTTAGAGTCCTAGTTGGATCAAGACTCTTTCCAGAGTCCTAGTCGGATCAAAACTCTACTTTTCACTACCTTTTTACCTGTTTTTGAAGAAAACCTTTCAAAATCTTCTGTTTTGGCCAAAATCTCAAAGTCCTAGTTGGATCAGGACTCTTCTTCAAGAGTCCAGTCGGATCAGGACTCTTCTTCAGAGTTTCAATTGGATTGGGACTCTAATCTTTTACAGCTATTTTTATCCATTTTCAATCAAATCTTTCAAAATCTTTTAAAAACTCAAAGTTTCAGTCAAAACAGGACTCTGTTCAGAGAGTCCTAGTTGGATCAGGACTCTGATCCTGATTTCAATTTTGAGAGAATCTTTCAGAAATCTTTCAATCTACCAATACTATTACACTTTTATCAAAGAATTTCAAAATTCTGAGATTTTATCTCAGAGTCCTGATCAAATCAGGACTCTACCCCAGAGTCCTGATCAAAGTAGGACTCTATCCAAAAATTGATTTTTATACTTCTATTTCACTAGTTTTCAAAAGCTTTGGCCAAATTTCATCATTTGCTTATCAGAAAGCCAAAATTCTTAGAGTTCTGATCGAATCAGGACTCTTTCTCAGAGTCCTAATCAGAACAGGACTCTGAACCAAAACTTTGATTTCATCCTGTTTTTAACTATTTTTCAAAATTCTCTCATTTGTTTTCTCAGAAAATCCAAAAATCTGAGAGTTCTAGTTCAATCAGGACTCTGTCCTGAGAGTCTCAGTTGAATCAGAACTCTATTTTATTTCAATATTCGTTATTGTTTTCACTGTTTTGACAAGTTCTTTCATTTGTTTTTTTTTAGAAAATACCAAAAAATCTAGAGTTTCAGTCCGATCAGGACTCTGTCCCAGAGTCCTAGTCCAGTCAGGAGTCTGTTTTAAAGTTTGTTTTTACTCCATTTTTTTCATTTATTTTCATTTGTTTTAAAAAATTAGGTCATTTTGTAGAGTTCAGTTAATCCAGAACTCTATTTCAGAGTCCTGATTGAGTTAGGAGTCTAACCCTGACAATATTTTCTGACTTATTTCATCATTTTTGATAAAATATTTTTAGAAACTCCTTCATTTGGATTTTAAAACCCAAAACCTCAGAGTCCTATAAATCTAAGACTCTAGCCCAGAGTTCCAGTTTGCTTAGAACTCTATTTTTTAAACTTTGAATTTCAACTGTTGATTTTAACCCTTTGTTAAAGCCATTTTTAGTATTTATTTCAAGTTTTTCAAAACTTCGATGTGGGGCCCACTCAGTTGGCGCCATATCCATAGGAGTTCTGACCCAGTTGGAACTCTATGCCATTTCAAAACTTTTAATTTGAAGTCTACTTTTGAATCTCTTTTGAACATTCTCTCAATTTCAAGCTTTAAAAACGTTTTTGAAAATTCAAGTGGGGCCCACTCGGGGTGGCGCGACATTTGAAAAAGTCAGGGTTAGATTAGGGTTAGTCATTGTCCTAGTTAGGTTAGGGGTTTAGAGGAGTCAAAAGCAATTTTAAAAATCAATTTTATTTAAGTTTTAAACCATTGGTTTTTAAAGGTTTTAAATTCAAGTTTTAAAAACCAAATGTGGGTTCATACTAGGTGGTGCCACATTTGGACTTTTTAGGGTTTAATTAGGTGTTAATAAAGGTTTAGTTAGAGTTCATTTAGGGTTAGAAAACCACAAAAAATCGTCCTCCCTTGGTGGTTTTAGATAGAGTTTGAAAAAGTCAAAGTTAGGTATTAATTAGTCCTAATTACATGGGTTTTGAAAAACTATAAAAAGGGGTCTTTAGAGAAGCAAAAGGAGCTTTTTTTTCTCTCAAATGTTCATGGCTTCTCTCTCCTCTCCAGCACCTCCACCTTTCTCCATTGCAGCTGCAGCCCCAAGGTAAGTTATTTAATATTATTTTTTTATTTTTTTATTAGTTTTTTATGATTTTTCAATAGATTTCACCATGGAAACTCTTGTGTTCATGGATTTAACCATGGATTTCATCCAAGAACCCCAAAATCAATTCAAGAAGATGATCTAACTCTATTCAATACTGTTTTTCATGATTCTAATCCAATAGAATCGTTTATTGCATTATTTTTTATATTATTAACCGATAAAACATGTGATTTACCCTTTTAATGGGTTAAATCCATGCTTTTAAAGGTAACATCAAATTCCAGCCATTGATTCCCTGTATTTTATTTATTTATTTGTTTATTCATGTTTATTACACGTTTTCCAGCATAGAAATAATTTTTATTTTACTGTTTTAGTGTTTATTTTATTGTTTTTCATTAGTTAATGCATGATTTCCTAAGTTTCTTAGATTTCTGTGTGTTTTTAGTTTAGAACAGAAAAAAGGATGCTGTTTCGGATTGAAATATTCACTGTTAATTGCTGGGTTTTTTATATGTGATACATGGATGTGTAAATGAACTACTGTAAAAAAATCAGAGTTTTTGGGATTCTGGAACCCTGTCAGAAAAATCGGACATCAAATCGGGTTTTTAAAACTTTAAAATCATTGCTAAAATCCAAAGGATAACTTGCTGTTATGATATTTTTCTCATCTTATATTCGATTTGAGATCTGTAAAGTGCCATGGATTCATAGTGATTAAATATATCTACTGTGAAATGTTGAGATTTTTTATATCTGTTTAGTATTTTTCCTCTGACAGAAAGTGTGATTTTAAATTTAAAACTCGTTAGGGCTTACCAAAACCCTAATCAGACTTGTGTTATTCATAGATGCCAAACCACATATTCGATTCATGATCTGTGAAAAGTTAGTATTATTATTTTTTTGTCTACTATTCACTGCTAAAATTTTAGAAATTTTTTATTAAGTTTTTTATTTATGTCTGTATTTTCAATTTGAAGTAGCTGTTTTAACCCCTGTTAGGTTTGTTAGATTCTAGTTCAGATTGCCGGAAGGGTTTCTCCCTAACCGAAGATGTTTTTTCCAATATGTAAATTGGGAATCTCTGTTTTTCTTTCTAATTTGTTTCTGTAAAAATTCAGAAGTTTTCATGGAGAATTGACCCCTAATTCGGGTCTATCTTTGAAACTAATATGTGACCTAGGTTAAAAATAACTTATTTTATTGTTTTAATTCAATTTTCGGATTAAAATAATGTCAAAAAAATATTTTTACAATTCCAATCTGATTTTAGGGTGATAATATATGTCTGTGCCAATTTTTATGAAATTTAGAATTCATTTGATGTTTGAATAGATCAAATTGCAAAACAGGGTACCTAAAAGATCCAAAAACACTGCCAAAATCACAATTTTTGTGATATTTCTTGATTTTCGTGTATAAGTGCATGTTTTTAAGGTTTTTTCATGTTTATAATCATGTTAGTATGTTTCATGTTTGATTTTGTGTTTAGTTCCATCATAAATCTCAAGTTTTATCAAAATCTATTTCAAAAAACCCTGATTTCAAGGCCATAGTCTTGCTATCAGAGGTAATTTGGTCATTTGACCTCAATTTTGAAATTCTAAACCCTAGTTTCACATTTTTAAGCATGTCATATCATATTTAGTTTGATTTATTTTCATTTGAACTTCAAAACTTGTATTTTACCAAATATCTTTCTAAAAACCTTAATTTCAAGGCCATAGTCTTGCACTACAAAAAAACAGTCGATTAGCGACGGAATTTAGCGACAAAGTTATATCGTCGCTACTTAGCGACGGATTAACGAGAGAAATGAATCCGTTGCTATATTTGGAGAATTTTACAAAACTAGTGACAGATTATATTCCCTCGCAAAATCCGTCGCTACGTAGCGACGGATTGTGCGAGAGAATATTTTGTCGCAATAAATACGGCAGTTAGCGACGGAATTGAGATGGCTAAAATTCCGTCGCAACATAGCGACGGCTTAGGCGACAGAATATTTTCTGTCGCCTTTTTCATTTTTTGAATTACGATGGCTTAGCGACGGAATTAATCCGTCGCTAAGCCGTCGCTAAATGTCGCATTACCCCTAATCCCAGCCCTCTTTTTCCTTTCTCCTTTCGCTGCTCCCGCCCGCCGCCCTCTCCCTCCTGCCGCCCTCTTCCTTCGGCCGCCCTATCCATCCCGTCGACCTCTCTACCGGCCCCCACCATTCGCCGGAAGTCGATCTCCGTCAACCTTCCGCTGCCGCCGCCGCCCGGAGCAACCGCAGGTATTTCACCGTTAAATGGATTGGGGGTCGACCCCCTGCGTTTTCCGGCAGGGGGTCGACCCCCTGCGTTTTCCGGCAGGGGGTCGACCCCCTGCGTTTTCCGGCAGGGGGTCGACCCCCTGCCGTGTCCGGTCGGGGGTCAACCCTGGTAGGGGGTCGACCCCCTGCCGTGTCTGGCCGGGGGGGGGTCGACCCCCCGCCATGTCCGGCCGGGGGTCGACCCCCCGCCGTGTCCGGTAGGGGGTCGACGCCCTGCCGTGTCCGGCCGGGGGTCAACCCCTTTTGATGTCCGGCAGGGGGTCGACCCCGGTAGGGGGTTGACCGCCTGCCGTGTCCGGCCGGGGGTCAACCCCCTGCCTTGTCCGGCAGAGGGTCAACCCCTTGCCGTGTCCGGCCGAGGGTCGACCCCCTGCCGTGTCCGGCCATGGGTCAACCCCCTGTCGTGTCCGGCCGGGGGTCAACCCCTTTTGATGTCCGGCAGGGGGTCGACCCCCTACCGTGTCCGGCCGGGGGTCAACCCCCTGCCTTGTCCGGCAGGGGGTCAACCCCTTGTCATGTCCGGCAGGGGGTCAACCCCGGTAGACGGTCGACCCCGGCAGGCGCTCGACCCCGTGAGGGGGTCGACCCCGGCAAGGAAAAGCCCTTTCCCATTGCACCCTCTCGTTCGTTGCGCTCGAGTTCAACCCTCACACATCTCCATCCACAGCGTCCTGAGCCTCTCCCATGTCCGTCGGAGCCTCATCGGAGTCACCTACATGTGCCTCCAATTGCCAGAGCCACCTCAACTAATCTTCCACAAGAGCTGAGCCCCGTTGAATGCTCAGCGGGGCCCCTCCACACCTCATTTTTCAAACGGCGCTGCCCATTAGCAAATTTAGTCACAATTCCTACAAATATGATATTCGTGGATCCATATCCGCCCAAGGATGAGCTGGCAGGATCCTATTGTCCTAAGTTTGAAAGGGTTTTTTTTCATGGTGACTTCATTTTAAAACATCATTTTTTTTGTGTAGATTTCTCAACGGAACTCGCTTGTGCCCCGCCACCCGTGGTAAGTAAGTGACAAAAACAATGCAAATCGGGTAAATACCCGTGGTGAGTAAGTGACGCAAGCGCATCACATGTTATTTAATTTATTGAATGTAACACTTTATTGTTCACACACTCACTTAGTTGTTGATATCTAGGACTGCTTTGTTGGAGTTCGGAGATCATGCTGAGCATGATTTTAATGTATGAATATGGAAGTGTTCTTATTTTTGGATTACGGAGTCCATGCTAGGCATGGTAGTAGTTAGTGGGATATTGAAGTGTGTTTGCTACAGGTACATGTTTGAGATTTGTTTGATATGAATTATTTCGATGTATTGCAATGTTTGATGTGATTGTATCCATGCTTACATGTAGTTACTTTCAATTTGATTATGTCTACCATGTGAAATTGTATACTGAAAGCATGCTTCAAATGAATGTATCGTATATTCTTGTGATTGTATGACATCATATATTGCATGATAAATTTGATATTTTCTTCATCATAGCATTCTGATGGTTCTCTTTTAACTGGTTAGGATACTATTCGCAACATCATACGACAAAATGACTACAAACCGTGAATGGATGTACCGTAGGATAGTGGACAATGAGTTATCGCATGAATATATGGATGGTGTTGACAGTTTTATTGAATTTGCAACGGCAAGTGTCAGTACAGTAGATCCCACAGGTCGGATTAGGTGTCCCTACAAGATTTGTAAGAAAAATCGATTTGTAGAACCTCATGGCGTTAGACATCACCTATACAAGAAGGGTTTTGTGAGTGATTATCAGAACTGGACGTTTCATGGAGAAGAATTTAGAAACGATTTTGATGCACGGGTGAATGTGGTGCACGATAATCCATATACGAATTTGATATTTGATGCCGCAGGAACAGAACTGGGTTCTGCTATGAGTTCTAGTGATGTAAGAACTGCCGTAGATGAAGAATCACCAAACGATGCAGCTAGTAGATTTTATGATTTACTTAGAGATGCTGATGAGCCACTTTGGAACGGTTGTGAGAGTCACACTATCTTGTCTGCAGTTCTTCAACTAATGAATTTGAAGTCCGAGTATAATTTGAGTCAATCATGTTTTGACCGTTTGTGCATGATTGTGAAGAGTATGTTGCCCAAAGATGAGAAATTGCCACAAAATTTTTATCGTGCGAAAGTTATGGTCAACGCTCTAGGTATGGGTTACAAAAAGATTGATGTTTGTCCAAATCACTGCATGTTGTATTTCAAGGAGCAGGAAAACGACATATCATGCCCGTCATGTGGGCATCCTCGGTTCAAGCCAAAGACAAGAGGCAATGGTAGCACAAGATCAAAGGAAGTTTCATACAAGTCGCTCTGCTACTTTCCTATCACTCCTAGATTGCAGCGATTATATATGTCTTCAAGGACAGCTAAACACATGAGATGGCATGCAAATAAAGTTTGACACGATGAAAACAAGATCACGCATCCTGTTGATGCTGAAGCTTGGAAGCACTTTGATCGTACTCATCAGAACTTTGCAATGGAAGTGCGAAATGTTAGACTCGGTCTATGTACAGATGGATTTAATCCATTTGGGGGTAGATCAACTCCATACTCATGCTGGCCAGTATTTGTAACTCCATACAACCTTCCACCAAGCTTGTGTATGAAACGTCCAAATCTTTTCTTGTCTCTGTTGATCCCTGGTCCGACCTCACCTGGCCAAAATCTTGATGTATATCTAAGGCCATTGATTGATGAATTAAAAGTACTGTGGGATGACGGTGTTACCACGTATGATGCCCACAAAAAACAAAATTTCAACATGAAGGCCGTTGTTCTATGGCCAATTAGTGACTTCCCTGCATATGGTATGTTATCTGGTTGGAGCACACATGGGAGGTTGGCTTGTCCGTACTGCATGGAGGATTTCAAAGCTTTTAGATTGAGGCATGGAAGGAAGCCTTGCTGGTTTGAGTGCCATCGTCGATTTCTACCCAGCGATCATCCATTCCGACGTCAAAAGAATGCATTTAAAGCACGCACAACTGAAACAGAAGGTCCATCCTTAAGATTGTCCGGCATAGAGATTCTAAGAAGATTGCGATACTTTCCAGATGTATTAACAGATGCCCGTAGTCCTACACCCTTCCGTGGATTTGGGAAGGATCACAATTGGACGAAAAAATCTATTTTTTGGGAACTACCGTATTGGCCGACCTTATTGATACGACATAATTTGGATGTGATGCATGTAGAGAAAAATGTGTTTGATAATGTGTTCAATACAGTAATGAATATTAAAGGGAAAACGAAGGATAATCCGAAGGCCCGTATGGATTTAAAATTAATATGTAAAAGACCAGAATTGGAACTCAAAGAGTATAATGGCAAAGTACTGAAACCAAAGGTGAAGTACGTGCTCGGACCTGATCAAATAAAACATGTATGTCAATGGTTGAGACAACTGAGATTTTCAGATGGATATGTCTCTAACATTGCTCGGGCTGTGAAGATTGACGATGGACAGTTATATGGGTTGAAGAGCCATGATTGTCATATCTTTATGCAACGATTGATACCCCTAGCATTCCATGATATGTTAGACAAACCTATATGGGGGGTATTGTCTGAGTTGAGCGGATTTTTCAGAACATTGTGCGCATCGGAGGTCGTTGTATCAGATGTAAAGAATCTCGAGGACTCTGTCATCACCACTGTTTGTCTGTTAGAAAAGATATTTCCGCCAGCATTTTTCGATGTTATGGAACATTTGATCATACATCTGCCATATGAACTAAGGGTTGGTGGCCCTGTGCAATATCGATGGATGTACCCATTTGAAAGATATATGTTTTTTTATATTTGTCTCTTTAATGACAGATATTTAAAATTTGAAATGTATATTCTTGTCAGATGCATGTTCGACCTAAAAAAAAGGTTCGTAATAAAGCAAGAGTAGAAGGCTCTATTTGTGAGGCGTACACTTTAGAAGAGATTTCAAATTTCTCATCTATGTACTTCGAACCTCATATTCCAACACGTTACACATGCTCACCCCGTAACAATGATGGAGAACAAGTAACTGTAGCTGACAAGCTGTCGATATTTCAACCACTTGGGCATGCATTTGGTAGTTGCCGATCAAGGCTATTGACAGATCGAGAGCAAGATGCAGCACACATCTATATTCTTTTTAATTGCTCAGCGATCGACCCATACATCGAGTAAGTATATATATATGCAACTAAATTATAAATCCTTTTATGTTCTATATGTGGATACATGGCTCGGTAATATAAGTATTTGTGGTTTGCAGACGATTTGATCTGGAGTTGCAAAACGAAGTTTCACATCTCACTGATGCAGAAGTACAAAAAGAACGTGAAGCTAAGTTTGTGGAGTGGTTGAAACAGTTGGTAAAGAAGCTAACATAAAGTTTGTACTTATAAACAACACTAAGTTACTTAATTGATCGTGATCACAATCATTGCTTATGTCTGTGCGTAGGTTTGCAATGGTGATGTTAAAGATCAAGGAATATGTGATTTAGAAAATGGTCCGACCAAAGTTGTGCAATGCTACAATGGGTATATCGTAAATGGTTATCGATTCCATACAAAAGACTACGGTATAAACAAATCAACGATAAATAGTGGCGTGTATGTCAAGGGTAGCAGCTACGGTGAAAATGAACATGATTACTATGGTGTTATAGAGGAAATAATGAAGTTGACTTACTTAGGCATGAATAACAGGGTTACGATATTCAAGTGTCATTGTTTTGATCCAATTGCAACAAGACTCGACAAAGCTTCAGGCATTGTGGAGGTGAATCATAAATCCAAGTTTGGAACATATGAACCATTCATATTAGCCTCGCAAGCTCAACAAGTTTATTATACTTCATATCCGAGTATAAAAAAGTCAGATAGAAATGAATGGTGGGCAGTTTGCAAGGTGAAATCCAAACTATACCCCGAGTATGATCAATTACAGGAAGATCAGTTAGCTGAAGACAGTGATTACTATCAATCAGATGATGTCTATGACTTCGCTTATGGTCACGATGTTGCGCATGATATGCATGTCATATCTTCATTGGCCGATGAAACATTTATAGAGAAATGTGATCCAAATGATGTACCAAGTGGATGGGCAAACAATGAAGAAGAAGAAGAAGAAGAAAGTCAAACTAGTGACGAGGAAGAATTCTCAAGCTAGTGAGCAAAATCTTATACTACAAACCTCTATTTAAATGCATTGTAATACTTGATGTGAGTTGTATTGCAATACTTGGTGTGAATGATTAAAAATTTTATTTGAATGTATTGTAATACTTGATACGAATGCATTGTAATACTTGATGTGAATGATTTCAATTATCTGAATGTATTATAATTTATGCAACGAATGATTTGAATTAGTGCAATACTTGATGTGAATGATTTGAATTATTTGAATGCATTTCAATGCTTGATGTGAATGACTTGAATGCATTGTAATACTTGATGTGAATTATTTGAATGTATTGTATGACATATGTTATTTGTTAGAATATGGTTCGTGGAGGTTATAGTGGTCGCTCATCCAGTAGTAGTCAGGCTCAACCTTCATCTTCACGGGCTCCTGTGATAGGTATATCATATAACTAATTGGATGCTTGATTAGTTCAAATGCGCATTCTGAGAAGTTCTAATATATTTTTTTACATATGATGTTGCGCCTGTACATGACCCACCTACACCAGTTGATCACACAAGTCAACAGCCAACACAGGAAACAGGGTCTTCTCAGGCTGGCACAGAAAGACTCATTCGAATAGTGCATATCAATAATCGACCGTAAGTATTTTGTTTTCAATTATTGCATATCTTTTAAATATTTTATATTGATATTTACTGTGTAACAATTCATGTGCAGCACAAGGTTTGAGCCACAAGAAGTAGTACGAGAGATTAGGAATTCACTTCTTCAACATCTACCAGGACCAGTTGCTCAATGAAAAGAGTACCCAAAGGAGGTGTTAGACAGATTGTGGTCCTCATTCATGGTATACAGTTGTTTCTCATAGTTAATGTGTTTCATATTTAATTTATTTAAGCAATGTCTACTAACTTTCTGAAAATATTTGTAGGCTGCGAATCGCTTCGCAACTACGGTGGAAGAAAATGATGCAAGGAAGGTGTGGCAGAAGGTGGCTGCCAATCGATTTGCAGACATGCTGCACACTATGAAGACTGCAGCAAAAAAAACATCTGACGTAGTAGATGATCCATTACTGTGTAAGGGCCATGGTCCTATTACTATCAGGAGAGATTACTGGGATGAAATGTGCGATAAGTGGGCGGGAGATGCATTTAGAAATCGCTCTGCGAAGGCTGCACAAAATCGATCGAAGATGTCGGAAGCCCATCTACACACAGGTGGATCTAAGACATTTGGGAGCCACATAAAGAAAATGGTAACTCATCAATATATAATATTAATTTTATAAGTATTGTTGCAAACTTGTGTACTAAATCTTTTGTCATTTAACTTCGCAGGAAGCAGAAAAAGGAGGCAGTGTACCATATAAGGATGTGTTTATAGAAACACATAAACGGAAGACCACGGAAGTCTTCGTATCAAAGAAGGCGAGAACGACAACGGTATGTATTAATTCTATTAATAATCATTGCAATATATATGCAAGTTATCATAATGTTATCATTAATTATTAATGAATACTTTAAACATTATTTTGTAGGAGGCATATGAGCAACAGATGGTAGAGCGATATGGCGATGACGCTACTCAGCATCCATCATTTGATCCTACAGCATGGGTGACTGCAGCAGGTGAACCCAAAAAAGGTCGAGTGTTCGGGTTTGGGAGTAATATGAACACTTCACCAATTATTGGTTCTTCCAGTTACGGCTCACCGACTTCTTGCGCCGACATAAGCTCCAAGCAGCCGACTATTCTTTCCGGTGATGATGTACGCCATATCATTAATGAATCACTGAAAAACTACTTCCAATACACCGTCACCCCCTTTCTCTGAAATCAGATCAAGGCCGCTGTTCAGGATAGGGGATCTTCGATTCCAGGTCCCTCTTAGGTATAATCACATATTTAGTTTTTTGTCTGCCTTAGAACACATATGAGCATAATCGAATCATATATATAACTTTTTGCCTGCCTAAGAACACATATGAGCATGTTATAATCACATATTCAGTTTTTTGACTGCCTTAGAGCACATATGAGCATGCGATAATAACATATAGAGTTTTTTTATTGCATTAGAGCATATATGAGCATGCTATAATCACATATAAAGTTTTTTTGCCTGCCTAAGAACACATATGAGCATGATAGAATCACATATAAAGTTTTTTTGCCTGCATTAGAACACATATGAGCATGCTATAATCACATATTCAGTTTTTTGACTACCTAAGAACACATATGAGCATGTTATAATCACATATTCAGTTTTTTGACTGCCTTAGAGCACATATGAGCATGCTATAATAACATATAGAGTTTTTTTATTGCATTAGAGCACATATGAGCATGCTATAATCACATATAAAGTTTTGTTGTCTGCCTTAGATCAAATATGAGCATGATAGAATCACATATAAAGTTTTTTTGACTGCATTAGAACACATATGAGCATGCTATAATCACATATTTAGTTTTTTGACTGCCTAAGAACACATATGAGCATGTTATAATCACATATTCAGTTTTTTGACTGCCTTAGAGCACATATGAGCATGCTATAATAACATATAGAGTTTTTTTATTGCATTAGAGCACATATGAGCATGCTATAATCACATATAAAGTTTTTTTGCCTGCCTAAGAACACATATGAGCATGATAGAATCACATATAAAGTTTTTTTGACTGCATTAGAACACATATGAGCATGCTATAATCACATATTCAGTTTTTTTACTGCCTAAGAACACATATGAGCATATTATAATCACATATTTAGTTTTTTGACTGCCTTAGCACACATATGAGCATGCTATAATAACATATAGAGTTTTTTTACTGCCTTAGAACACATATGAACATGCTATATATCATTTATAATAGAATCACATATAATTTTTTTTGCTTTGCCTGCCTTAGAGCACATATGAGCATGCTATATTCACATATTCAATTTTTTGACTGCCTTAGCACACATACGGGCATGATCGAATCACATATATAGTTTTTTGCCTGCCTTAAAGCACATCTGAGCATGGTAGAATCATATATAGAGTTTTTCTAGATGCCTTAGAATACATATGAACATGCTATAATCACATATTCAATTTTTTGACTGCCTTAGCACACATATGAGCATGATAGAATCACACACACATATATATATATATATATATATATATATATATATATATATATATATATATATATATATATATATATATATATATATATATATATATATATATATAACTTTTTGTCTGCCTTAGAGCACATATGAGCATGATAGAATCACATATAGAGTTTTTTTATTGCCTTAGATCACACATGAGCACATGATAGAATCACATATAGTGTGTAATTTATTTCATTATATTTTGTTTATCAATACTGACTGTTCTTTTCTTGTGTAGGCTGCTAGCGATAATCAGCGTAGTGGAGCTGAAGGGACAAATAAAGACAATGAACAAGAAGACGCACAAAATCTTGGCGATGATTAGAGGACTGTGTTGAAGAAGTTCTATTTTTTTTATGTTTCCTAATTGTAATTGTTGAATTGTAAATAATTAAACTTGTTAATTTTAAGGTGGAACGATTAATTGTTGTAGATTCTTGTTATATGAAATTTTTTGTGTGGTTTGTTTTTTATTTACAGGAAATAGAAATTGCTCGGTATTTAATTTTCAAATAATTTTTTTTTAAATTTTTTTTCGTGTTTGCGACGGATTAGCGACGGAACCATCCGTCGCTATTCATATTAATCTAGCGACGGCATAGCGACGGAAGTAAATCCGTCGCCAAGACGTGGTCGCCGTTTAGTACCGGCGGATTGGCGACGGAATATAGCGCTCGTTATTCCGTCGCAATTAGCGACGGACCTGGCGACGGAATAATTCCGTCGCCAGTTAGCGTCGAAATATTCGCGACGTAAGCATACTGTCGCCTCGTTGTCGCTAATCCGTCGCTAACCATGTTAGCGACGGATTAACGACGGAATGTGGTCGTCGCTAATCTACTGCTTTGTTGTAGTGTTGTTATTAGGGGTATTTTGGTCATTTTGACCCCAATTTTGAAATTTCAAATTCCATTTTCATATTCATTACATATTATTTCATATTTTATTAAGTTTATACAAAGGAATCATGAAAAAGGCTTATATCTAGCAAAATCCAGTAATTTCTAGATATTAATGGATAAATCTAGAAAAGCCAACATATCATCACTAACAAAGTTTTCTAGTTTTGCAGGGACATTGAAGACTTTACTTTCCTTTAATTTCTTGTATTTAAATTCAATAGTGATGTAAATTAAATTAAATTTAGAATAAGAATTTAAATTTCAGCTTAGACTAGGATTGCATTGCATATAGTTTAATTCTGCAAATATTAAATATCTGATGAATGTATCATTCATGCATATTTTCATAAATTCACTATGGTCTACACGAATGGCACGTGCACTAGCTCTTATGGAGTTGACAAACTTGGTGGAATTTGTATTTATGGCCATAGTCAGAATACGAATGATACCCAAATTTGTAATCTTTGTATTAGCCATATTCAGCCTACACTCTTAGGCTAACTTCAAAAATGCACTGCATTTCTCAAAAATACAAAAAAGATTTTCTCAATTCCTCAAAAAAAAGTCTTTCAAATCCATATTTATTCATTTCATTCAATTTGCAAGTTCAAATTCCAAATTAGAAAATCAATTTTCTCAAATTTTTTCTAAGTCTTATTCAAAAATCGATTTTCTCAAAACATTGATTTTCCAATGATATTTTAAGCATTTACTAAGTTCAAAATCCTGATTTTCCCAGTTATATATTCAATTTCAAAGTTTGAATTCAAAGAAATCAAGTTTTTCAAAGTTATTTCACATTTCTCAAAATCGATTTTCACAAAAATCTCTTGAATACTTGAGAAATCGATTTTCACTTTCTCAAATACAACATTTCAACCATGATTCACGATTTTCCAAGTGTTATATTTTCCAAGAATCTCCAAATATTTTCCAATATTCAAATCAAACATCATGTTTTCAAATACGCATTTTTAGAAATTCATAGCACATGCTTGATTCTTTGTGCATTTAGGAATTAGAATATGGTTTAGACAAGTTGAACAGAGCAAAGTAGTAGATTGATCCTTGGTTCAATTACCCCTGGTAAAGGCGTCAGGAACGGTTAAACCTCGTACCGACAGGCGAGTCCCATTCTTCGGAATTATCCCGCATTTTAAAACGGAGGCGAGTTATTTTCAAAATCTCTTTTTCAAAGGTCAGTTTGACTCGCAAAAGTTAAAAATTTTGCGATGATAACAGGTTTGGCGACCGTGATGGGACTTGTCTTCGCCTGATCAATTGTGTGCTTAACTTAATTCAAATTGTCAAAATCGTGTTCCATGGAATGTCAGCTTTTATTTCATGATATCATGTGAACCTAGGAGCTTAGACTTGAACCCAGCTGACATGGATTGCATATAGACTAAGTATGGTTTGGTAGGACCATATTGAGGAGGAGATTTTCATGCTCACATAGACTTAGGTCTAATACAACCCTTCTCAATCTAGGTTTAATTGAAAACAATGTTTGCTTCTTCAAATATTTCAAAATTCTATCTCTTTAGGACTTAGAGCCCTCTGTTTTCTTGCATGTGCTCATATTTCAAAAATCACCCTACATATATTGTCCCGATCTTCACATTGCTGGGCTCTCTTCCAGAACCATAGTTCGGGACAGAGCCTCACAACTGGGCCACCTATTTGGGTGAAAACCCCCTGCCACGTACCAAGGGCCATAGTCCAACGTATATCGGCAGGTGCTCAAGGATGTTGGAAAACTTGAACCTAGAACCCGAGAAATTGATTTTATGCTACGTACATCGAGCCTTGGCTTGAGTATATAGGCATAGCATGATTGAACACAGATGATCTGAGCCTTAGAGTTAGGATTAAGGTCCTACAGCTATTTTAAAACTTGTGCATCTAGAGTCAGCTTTTAGGGAATGCTGTTTGTGCAGAATGTGTTATAGTCATTTCCTTTTTATTTTCCATATTTTCCCAATTTTCTAAAATACTGGACAATTTTTCAGAAATCCCCAATCTATTTCCATATACTGTCCATGTTTTAAACCTTGGACGATTTTTCAAATACTTCATTTTATGAAGTATTTCTTCATATTTCATCAAACCCTAGACGATCTTCTAAATTTTCCTTAATTTTCTTCAAAACTGCAGGTGATTTTCCATCCTCACTTTCTTCTGGATCTCGAATTTCCTACTTTATTTTTATCCTGCCTGCATCTTTTTAAAATCCTTATATTTCCCCAAGTCTTATTCCAATTTTCTATGTCTTCCAGTCTGATGGCATCCAGTCAGCTTGATTCAGTCTTTCCTGAGGGTCACATCTCCTACAAGGTGCGACAAGGTCTTCCAGAACATCGAGTCCTCAGCACCGGATCCTTCTTTCCCCGGTGGTATTATTCATGGCTCAAGAATTTCTCTCGTATGTTTCTGGACCACTTGGACGATTGTGGGTTAGAACTGGCATCCGCAGTGGAAAAACAGACAATCAACGACAATTTGATCCATGCACTAGCAGAATGGTGGGATCCGAGCACTTCTACTTTCTGGTTTCCATGGGGAGAAATGACGTTGCAGATAGATGAATTTTCAGAAATCATGGGATTGCCCGAGCCAGCCGGTCACCCTGAAGATCCATTGAAGAAGCAGCTTTTGATTAATGTCAAGGGTCTGGACCCCCGAGACGCTTTAGCTCGCATGACAGGACGCAAATCTTGTCCATTGATCGAGGAGGATGGAAACAAATATGTGGACCTGCTCGAAATCTACAGACAATATGGGGCATTTGTGGAAGTCAGCTCGTTGTCTCGAACAGCCCGAGAGAGAATCCAGCATGCAATGGTCTTATGCACTGTGGGACTCGCTCTCTTTCCAGATAGAGGAAATTACATGGATATCAAGATAGTTCAACTTCTGCAAAGGTGGGGAAGTCGGCAGACCAGCCGTCTCTCCATAGCCATGGTCGCACTCGCCTTTCTATATCGAGGGTTGACCAGTTTCACACTCGGAGAATCCATTCTAGTCGAAGGGTGCACCTATGCATTGCAATCTTGGTTCCTCCGGCATGTACCAGCCCGAGCCAGTTCATTCAGATATAATCGTGAAAAACTTCTGCCAGTTGCGCGATACCGGTTCTTGATCGATAACCTTCAGGAAGAAGAAGTCGTATGGGACTACTTTGACCGTCAGGAGTCACCTCTCAGATATACTTATGCATATGGCAAGCGATTCAGGCTACTTGGCCCCTTCTTCTGCGCACACTACCATCCGGAGCGGTGTGTCAGGCAGTTCTCTCAGAGATAGAAGCGCGTAGAAATTTGTCTATTATCAGGGATCTTGCCAGAGTTCGATCTCACATCAGATCAGTGGTCCGGAGCATACCATTCTGCCAAACATGGCTGTGATTCTTTTGTCACTCTCACTATTTTTCCTGGTCCTCGAGTGTCCTCTGATTATCAGGAGTGGTGAAAAATTGTCTGTCTGCCTCCCCTCTGTCAAGTGTATTATTAAAATCATATTTTCAATAAAGTTCCTTTATTCTTCATTTCATCTTGGTTTGACGACCTCGCCTAGGTAACAAGGCATATTTCCAGTTGTTTATTTTGCAAAGAATAGCATCGCAATTGTCGTAACTCCAGCGACGACTCAATCCCTAGTAATGGGATACTCTTTTAATTGTCTACCAAAATTCTCAACAAATATTTTTCTCTAATCAAATCTCTTTCAAAAGCCTAACCATCAATTTTGCCCTGCAGAGAGTATTCGTGATATTAAATGGTTCAGACGAGGTCAGGAAAGAAAATTGCATCAGTCAAAGGCGTCGCATAGTCAGTAGCCTCAAAAGAAGAAATGGACTCACCTCGATCAATCCAGAGTCAGGGTCAGCAGGCGGATGATGGCATCGATCCCCAAATGTATATCATGTTCAAAGAAATGATGACCAAAATGCTGGCAGAACAAACCGAAGCTAGTACAGAAAAGATTCAGGTCAGGTAGAGGGCAAAAGGCCAGACAATCAAGAAAGTTCTGAAGCTATCCAAAAAACATATCCAACAAGAAGATACATCTGATGAATCAGGATCAGTAGGTGACACCGATGAAGGGTATGAAGTTCAACAAGCACTTCAAAGATCCTCTCATAGACAAGGGACAACCTATAAATTGAAAGATCAAGTAATGGATGATCCCGTCCAAATACAACTGAAGAAAATGGCGAAGAAGATTAAAGATTTGGAAGCCCGCGACAAGGGCAAAAAGGTCTTCATGAGCAAAGACCTCTACAAGAGCATCACCCCCGTTAGGAATAATCAAGATTCAAAAAAGAAGATGAATCCCGCCTTCTTTGTCAATGCCAACCGCGATGGGTGCAAAGATAACAAAGGCAATCATACAAGTCAGAAAGAGAAATCTTTAAAGCAGACTGGAAAATCGAATCAACAGAAAGAAAAGATAAAGCGGGACGACTGAGATTGCAATCGCCAGTTTACTCCTCTCGAGCAGTCTCTCGATGAAATCCTTGAATATATGTTGGCCGAGGAATTGGTAAAGCTTCCAAGAGTCACAAATCCTCCTACAGTCATGGGAAGATTCACAGACCAGTTCTGCAAATTCCATAGGGCGGTAGGGCATGATACCGACTACTGTTTCGTCTTCAAGAACATTGTCCAAAATCATATCGACAAGAATTTCTTCATTGAGAATAAGAAAGAATACCAGTCGACCGTCTTATCCAAGTCTCAGTAGAAATCAAGTACTCGACAAGAGGTGCAGTGTGATGATCCAAACCAGGATCGCAAGAGGGCCCCATTGGATCAAATATCTGAGACTTTTCTGGAATACATGCTGGCAAAAGACACAGTCGGATCTCTGAAGGCTCACTCCACAGTTTTCACCAATTCCACCAGAAATAGCAATGAACAAAGCAAAAGCAGAGGTAGAAAAAATCATACTGGAGGCTCAGGAAACCCAAACCCAGAGAGAAATGACCTCAGGAGTCGAAAGGATAAAATGGATAAGCTAAATGGCAACTCTTCCTCAAGTGTCCAATTTGAATTAAAATTCCAAGGAAAACCAAAGCATGATGGTTGGGGATACGATCACAATGTTACTCCCTTAGAGCAGCCACTAGAGCAAGTTTTGGAATATATGATATCCAAAGGGACGGTTAGACTCTCCAAGATAGCGGATCCTGCTGTGACCATGGGAAGGTTTAAAGATCAGTTATGCAAATTCCATCGGACAATCGGTCACGACACCGAGCACTGCTTTGTCTTTAAAAATATTGTTCAAGACGGCATTGACAAGAATCTCCTCATTGGAGATGAAAAGGAGGACCGATCATCCTGATCACACTTTTCCTCAATCATTCAAAAAAATTTATAACACTAGTGCTTTTCCAATTTCTTGTCTTGTTTTTATGGGATGATACAATCCCGTTTGTCTTTCCTTGAGTTGTCACTTTCCTCCAATATATCAATAAAGTTGTCTATTTTTCCCGCAAGCTCGGTGCCACTTTTATTCTCCTTCTCTGCAAATTGTTTTTTTCAGAAGGAATGATCCTCTTCAGAGTCTCTGAATCAATCAAAAGTCAGAAAGCATTATTCAAATATCAACTACTTATCCTTTTATCCAAACTCTCACTCCCCAGTTATACTGGGGCATTATTTTGAAAATTGGCTTCAAAACTTTCTGTATGTAGGCAAGATCAAACAAATCTCTTATTTTGCACACATGTGCACCCATTTACATTCATTTGCATTTGCATGCATTCATTTGCATTCACCTGCATTCATCTGCATCAATTTGCATTTACATCGAACTACCCATTCAGGATAAGGGATAAATCCTGAGGCCCCGACAGTTGTCCAAGTCGTCGTACGGGTGAAGACTGAAAATCTTCTATCAAAATCAATTAGTAATTCTTCAAAATCCAGTGTTCGTGCTGATAAATTCCCAAAACCCAGTGCTCGTACTGGTAACCATTTAAAATTCAGTGATCGTACTGGTAATCTTCCAAAATCCAGTACTCGTACTGGTAATCTTCCAAAATCCAGTGCTCGTACTGGTAATCTTCCAAAACCCAGTATTCATATTGGTAATTTTTCAAAACCCAGTACATCCTTAAAATCCGGTGTTCGCACTGGTACACTTTAAGATTCAGTGTCCACATTGATCTAGTTTTCATTCTAGATTCGAGTTCCGACTCGAATCTTCTTTTCTTCTAGTTGATCTAGTTTTCCTCCGGGATTCGAGTTTCGACTCGAATTTCCTTTCCTTCTAACCGGTTTAGTTTTCCTTTGGGATTCGAGTTCTGACTCGAATCTTCTTTCCTTCTAGTTGATCTAGTTTTCCTCCGAGATCCGAGTTCCGGCTCGAATTTCTTTTCCTTCTAACCGGTTTAGTTTTCCTTTGGGATTTGAGTTCCGACTCGAATCTTCTTTCCTTCTAGTTGATCTAGTTTTCCTTCGGGATTTGAGTTCTGACTCGAATCTTCTTTCCTTCTAGTTGATCTAGTTTTCCTTCGGGATTCGAGTTTCGACTCGAATCTTCTTTCCTTCTACTTGATCTAGTTTTCTTCCAGGATTCAAGTTTCGACTCGAATTTCCTTTCCTTCTAACCGGTTTAGTTTTCCTTCTAGATTCGAGTTCTGACTCAAATCTTCTTTCCTTCTAATTAATCTAGTTTTCCTCCAGGATTCGAGTTCCGACTCGAACTTCCTTTCCTTCTAACCGGTTTAGTTTTCCTTCTAGATTCGAGTTCCGACTCGAATCTTCTTTCCTTCTAGTTAATCTAGTTTTCCTTCGTGATTCGAGTTCCGACTCAAACTTCCTTTCCTTCTAACCGGTTTAGTTTTCCTTTGGGATTCGGGTTCCGACTCGAATCTTCTTTCCTTCTAGTTAATCTAGTTTTCCTCCGGAATTCGAGTTCCGACTCGAATTTCTTTTCCTTCCACAATGGATTTAGTTTTCCTTCAAAGATTTGGGTTCCGACCCGAGTTTTCTTTTTCTTCAGAGTTGGTCTAGAAAATTAGAGTTCTGACTTGAATTTTCTTCCAAATCCAATCTGCCTAGCTTTCCTTTAAAAGTTTGAACTTCTACTCAAACTATCTTGCGAGTTGGTCTAGAAGATCCGAGTTTCGACTCGAATTTTCTTTCAAAATCCAATTCATCTAGTTTTTCCTTGAAGAGTTGAATTCTGATTCGAATCTTCCCTCAAAAAACCAGTTTAGCACATGGTCCATTTAAAGCTCACAAGTTGGAATCATTCCTCCTTAAACTATGATCCTTAGGTTAAATCCCTATGGAATTGATAGTTCGTAGGTCGAACCTCTGCGGAGCCAATGTCATTCTCAATTGAACCAATGTCGTTCTTAGGCTAAATCCATACAGAACCCATGACGTTCCCAATAAACCAATTCACAATTTTGACCTCCAGGTCATCCAATTTCCAATTTCAAACTTCAAATTTCCAATTTCGACCTTTAGGTCAATCAATTTCCAATTTCGAATTCAAATTTTAAACTTTCAAATTTCCAATTTCCAAATGCCCAACTTCCAATTTCAAATACCAAATTTTAGAATCCAAATTTCAAATTTCAAATTTCCAATTTCGACCTTTAGGTCAATCAATTCCCAATTTCTGAATATCAAATTCCAAATTCCAAACTTCCAATTTCTAGTTTCAAATATCAAAATTCAAATTTCAAATTTCAAAAATTCCAAATTCCAAACTTCCAATTTCTAATTTCAAATATCAAAATTCAAATTTCAAAAATTCAAAATTCCAACTTCCAAATTTCGACCTTTTCATCATCCAATACCAATTCCAATAAATTTCTCTTGCGAGAGACCCTTTGTATAGGGAGAGTTCGAGGGAGCTCGTTCTTTTCGCATGCTATCCAATTTGTTCACTTAGCCCCTTTTCAGGGAGAGTTTGAAGGGACTCGTGTCTTTGTGAACCGTTTGCAAAAAAAAATTCCAATTTCATACAAGGAACCCTTAGTTCAGGGAGAGCTTCGACGGAAATTTGCTTTCCTTGTGACCATAAATTCAGACTAGGCCATTTCATCGTGAAGAACCCTCTTTTCAGGGAGAGTGTGATGAACTCATGACCAATTCACTGACCTCACCAATACCGGCCCCCTTTCCATAAGAGAAGCCTAATGTTAGGAAGTTTTGACGAAAGCTTAATTTCTCTTCGAAAGTTCGTTTTGCAAACACCTCCTCTTCAGGGAAGAGAGGAGTAATTTCTAATTCCAATTTATAAATCTTCTCCTTTAGGGAAAGGAGAAGAGAATTCCTGTCATAGATGTGTTGCATTGTGCCTCAAATGCTCGCTTTCACAAAGGATTTCAAGAAAATTTTGCCAATTTATCATCAAATATTTGTTGATTTCAAAAATCTTTATTACACAAAATTATTACCTCAGAATACCCTCAGTATTACTTCCAAAAGGACAAAGCTTTCGCGAAAAAGGATTCAAAGTTCAAAATCTTTCTATTGGCCAACCAAAAGGATGAAGAATAAATCCGCGATATGGCCAACAAAGAATATTCAAGGTTGTTGCAAAGCCATGAGTGATTGATATTGATCGCAGTCAATGGCACATTTTTAAAGACCATTCTTGAAAAATAAAGCAGTCAAAATATCCTGGGTGATACAGAAAAATCCATACAATCTTCATATCTCCTCAATCACCTAAGCTGCAATTAAATATCTGCAAAAGGGATCTCTCAACTGTCGTTAAGATGAAGGCGAATTAGGCGAGTAGACCGCCGGGGCCAAAGAAGATCTAAATCATCTCCAAGATGACGGAGTTTGTGACGGATCCTTCCAGGGAAAGTTCATATCACCGTCAAGATGAAGGTGAGTGTGATGAGCCTCTCGACATACCCTAAAAGATAGTTAATTTCTGCTATCATCAAGAGATTTTCATCCAAAGAGCCAATAACTGTCAATATAATCCCTGAGAGAAAAAGAAGGATCAGAACATCTCTGAGATGAAGGAGTTTGTGACGTACCCTTCCCCCCCCCAAAAAAAAAAGAGAGAAAAAGCTAGGACATCTCCAAAATGAAGGATGATGTAATGAATTCCCCCAAAAGCCAAAAGACCCAATTCTGTCGAAAAAAAAAGAGTACAGGCAGAAAGACCATTTTGAGAAAAGAATCCCAGGATATAAGACTGCCGAATCTATCAAGAATCTTCTTTAATTTTGTGAAATTCTATTATCAATATTCTTTCACCAATAGCTCTAGCAATATCAAGAATACTTTCTTTTTCGTCCATATCAAGGAAATTGATAGCTTCCTTGAAAGAAAGTCAATCGCAAACAATTTGAATTCGAATCTTGATTCTACGGAGTTAAGCTCAGTCGAAGGTAATACTTTAGGTAGAAAAGAGGAGACATTTTCAAAACAATATGCATCACTTTCAATTATTTTGAATCAACAATAATTTTCAACATTTTGACAATATTTCCTAGCCATCCTGACATAAAGCGAGAGCTTGAGGTTCATCTTTGGCGCATCCTGACACCATCCCTTTTAGGACTTGATAACGGGAGTTTTCAAGATTCCTTCCCTTCTTTGGTATAGTCTGAGCGCACAGACTCTCAGATTTGCACACTTCCCTGTGTCCCCACTGTCTCACCATAGACAGTCCAATTTTCGCTTGAGGTTAAGCCACCAATTCTAGCAAAAGGCAATTTCAAAAGTTACTTAGTCTCAGCAATGAGGCGCCCAAAATCAAATCCCTTTTCGAACTTTAGGGACCCCAATTTCATCCTTTTGCAAAACCTCTGTCGGATTTATTGTGCAAAATTCGAAGGTTCCATCACAGTCTCTTCTTTCGAGGATTTCGTTCATTTCTGCCCAATCAGGATAATGGTACAAACCTGAGCCTCGTTTGATGAGGTATTTCATTGCCCGATCAGGTTAAGGGTACAAACCTGAGCCTCCTTTGATGAGGTATTTCATTGCCTGGTCAGGTTAAGGGTACAAACCCGAGCCTCCTTTGATGAGGCATTTCATTGCCCGATCAGGTTAAGGGTACAAACATGAGCCTCCTTTGATGAGGTATTTCATTTTCCGGTCAGGATAAGGGTACAAACTGGAGCCTCCTTTGATGAGGTATTTCATTTCCCGGTCAGGATAAGGGTACAAACCTGATCCTTCTTTGATGAGGTATTTCATTGCCCGGTCAGAATAAGGGTACAAACCTGAGCTTCATTCTGATGAGGTATTTCATTTCCCGGTCAGGATAAGGGTACAAAGTTGAGCTTCATTCTGATGAGGTATTTCATTTCCCGGTCAGGTTAAGGGTCAAACCTGAGCTTCGTTTCTACACAAAGTATTTTCTGTCTCATCCAGGTTAAGGGCAAAACTTGAATCTCACTTCCTTTTGAAATAAAATTTTCTTCTTATTCTCCATTTCATATCTATCATCATCACTTGGATTAATTCCTTCATACCCAATCAGATTCATCTAACTGGGGCATTTTTATAGTCTGAATTTGGTGTGTTTTCTCTGCCACTAAGCTCGGCCCTATACCGACTTAGTAGCAAAGAGGGGCATATGTAAACACCCCAAATTTTCATCCTCGTTCAGTGTCTACATTTCTTGTGTCATTGCATACCACTGCATGAATTCGACATACCATTTCATTGCATTGCATAGCATTGCATGTCATTGCATCCCATTTTCGAGATCCAGCACTCCTGTTTTCAAGATATTTAATCCAGATTCAGGTTTTTAAACTTTTCTTTCGAAATCAATTTCAAAACCTGGGTTTTTATTCAACATTCTGTCATTTTCCAACCCCCGAAACTTTACATTTCGAAATGTTTTCTCAGAAAACAATCTGGATTCATTTCAAACTCAATTTCAATTGATTTCAATTCTTAGATAAGGCCCATTTAGGTGGTGTCGCTTCTGGATTCCTTCACTTATCAAAAATCTCAAAAATTTTAGAGTCCTAGTTGGATCAAGACTCTTTTTCCAGAGTCCTAGTCTGGTCAAAACTCTACTTTTCACTACCTTTTTACCTATTTTTGAAGAAAACCTTTCAAAATCTTCTGTTTTGGCCAAAATCTCAGAGTCCTAGTTGGATCAGGACTCTTCTTCAAGAGTCCAGTTGGATCAGGACTCTTCTTCAAGAGTCCAGTCGGATCAGGACTCTTCTTCAGAGTTTCAATTGGATTGGGACTCTAATCTTTTACAGCTATTTTTATCCATTTTCAATCAAATCTTTCAAAATCTTTCAAAAAGAGTCAAAAACTCAGAGTCCCAATCAAAACAGGACTCTGTTCAGAGAGTCCTAGTTGGATCAGGACTCTGATTCTGATTTCAATTTTGAGAGAATCTTTCAGAAATCTTTCAATCTACCAATACTATTACACTTTTATCAAAGAATTTCAAAATTCTGAGATTTTATCTCAGAGTCCTGATCAAATCAGGACTCTACCCCAGAGTCCTGATCGAAGTAGGACTCTATCCAAAATTGATTTTTATATTTCATTTTCACTAGTTTTCAAAAGCTTTGCCCAAATTTCATCATTTGCTTGTCAGAAAGCCAAAATTCTTAGAGTTCTGATCGAATCAGGACTCTTTCTCAGAGTCCTAATCAGAACAGGACTCTGAACCAAAACTTTGATTTCATCCTATTTTTAACTATTTTTCAAAATTCTCTTATTTGTTTTCTCAGAAAATCCAAAAATCTGAGAGTCCTAGTTCAATCAGGACTCTGTCCTCAGAGTCTCAGTTGAATCAGAACTCTGTTTTATTTCAATATTCGTTATTGTTTTTACTGTTTTGACAAGTTCTTTCATTTGTTTTTTTTTTAGAAAATACCAAAAAATCTAGAGTTTCAGTCCGATCAGGACTCTGTCCCAGAGTCCTAGTCCAGTCAGGAGTCTGTTTTAAAGTTTGTTTTTACTCCATTTTTTTCATTTATTTTCATTTGTTTTAAAAAATTAGGTCATTTTGTAGAGTTCAGTTAATCCAGAACTCTATTTCAGAGTCCTGATTGAGTTAGGAGTCTAACCCTGACAGTATTTTCTGACTTATTTCATCATTTTTGATAAAATATTTTCAGAAACTCCTTCATTTGGCTTTTAAAACCTAAAATCTCAGAGTCCTATAAATCTAGGACTCTAGCCCAGAGTTCCAGTTCACTTAGAACTCTATTTTTAAAACTTTGAATTTCAACTGTTGATTTTAACCCTTTGTTAAAGCCATTTTTAGTATTTATTTCAAGTTTTTCAAAACTTCGATATGAGGCCCACTCAGTTGGCGCCATATCCATAGGAGTTCTGACCTAGTTGAAACTCTATGCCAATTCAAAACTTTTAATTTCAAGTCTACTTTTGAATCTCTTTTGAACATTCTCTCAATTTCAAGCTTTAAAATCGTTTTTGAAAATTCAAGTGGGGCCCACTCGGGGTGGCGCCACATTTGAAGAAGTCAAGGTTAGATTAAGGTTAGTCATTGTCCTAGTTAGGTTAGGGGTTTAGAGGAGTCAAAAGCAATTTTAAAAATCAATTTTATTTAAGTTTTAAACCATTGGTTTTTAAAGGTTTTAAATTCAAGTTTTAAAAACCAAATGTGGGTTCATACTAGGTGATGCCACATTTGGACTTTTTAGGGTTTAATTAGGTGTTAATTAAGGTTTAGTTAGAGTTCATTTAGGGTTAGGAAACCACAAAAAATCGTCCTCCCTTGGTGGTTTTAGATAGAGTTTGAAAAAGTCAAAGTTAGGTATTAATTAGTCCTAATTACATGGGTTTTGAAAAACTATAAAAAAGGGTCTTTAGAGGGGCAAAAGGAGCTTTTTTTTCTCTCAAATGTTCGTGGCTTATCTCTCCTCTCCAGCACCTCCACCTTTCTCCATTGCAGCTGCAGCCCCAAGGTGAGTTATTTAATATTATTTTATTATTTTATTATTATTTTTTTATGATTTTTCAATAGATTTCACCATGGAAACTCTTGTGTTCATGGATTTAACCATGGATTTCATCCAAGAACCCCAAAATCAATTCAAGAAGATGATCTAACTCTATTCCATACTGTTTTTCATGATTCTAATCCATTAGAATCGTTTATTGCATTATTTTTTATATTATTAACCGATAAAACATGTGATTTACCCTTTTAATGGGTTAAATCCATGCTTTTAAAGGTAACATCAAATTCCAGCCATTGATTTCCTATATTTTATTTATTTATTTGTTTATTCATGTTTATTACATGTTTTCCAGCATAGAAATAATTTTTATTTTACTGTTTTAGTGTTTATTTTATTGTTTTTCATTAGTTAATGCATGATTTCCTAAGTTTCTTAGATTTCTGTGTGTTTTTAGTTTAGAACAAAAAAGAGCATGCTCTTTTGGATTGAAATATTCATTGTTAATTGCTGATTTTTTTATATGTGATACATGGATGTGTAAATGAACTATTGTAAAAAAATTAGAGTTTTTGGGAATCGGAAACTTTGTCAGAAAAATCGGACATCAAATCGGGTTTTTAAAACTTTAAAATCGTTGCTAAAATCCAAAGGATAACTTGCTGTTATGATATTTTTCTCATCTTATATTCGATTTGAGATCTGTAAAGTGCCATGAATTCATAGTGATTAAATATATCTACTGTAAAATTTTGAGATTTTTTTATATCTGTTTAGTATTTTTCCTCTGACAGAAAGTGTGATTTTAAATTAAAAACTCGTTAGGGCTTACCAAAACCCTAATCAGACTTGTGTTATTCATAGATGCCAAACCACAGATTCGATTCATGATCTATAAAAAGTTAGTATTATTATTTTTTGTCTACTGTTCACTTCTAAAATTTTAGAAATTTTTGATTAAGTTTTTTATTTATGTCTGTATTTTCAATCTGAAGTAGCTGTTTTAACCCCTGTTAGGTTTGTTAGATTCTAGTTCAGATTGCAGGAAGGGTTTCTCCCTAACCAAAGATGTTTTTTCCAATCTGTAAATTGGGAATCTCTGTTTTTCTTTCTAATTTGTTTCTGTAAAAATTCAGAAGTTTTCATGGAGAATTGACCCCTAATTCGGGTCTATCTTTGAAACTAATATGTGACCTAGGTTAAAAATAACTTATTTTATTGTTTTAATTCAATTTTCGGATTAAAATAATGTCAAAAAAATATTTTTACAATTCCAATCTGATTTTAGGGTGATAATATATGTCTGTGCCAATTTTTATGAAATTTAGAATTCATTTGATGTTTGAATAGATCAAATTGCAAAACAGGGTACCTAAAAGATCCAAAAACACTGCCAAAATCACAATTTTTGTGATATTTCTTGATTTTCGTGTATAAGTGCATGTTTTTAAGGTTTTTTCATGTTTATAATCATGTTAGGATGTTTGATGTTTGATTTTGTGTTTAGTTCCATCATAAATCTCAAGTTTTATCAAAATCTATTTCAAAAAACCCTGATTTCAAGGCCATAGTCTTGCTATCAGGGGTAATTTGGTCATTTGACCTCAATTTCGAAATTCTAAACCCTAGTTTTCACATTTTTAAGCATGTCATATCATATTTAGTTTGATTTATTTTCATTTGAACTTCAAAACTTGCATTTTACCAAATATCTTTCTAAAAACCCTAATTTCAAGGCCATAGTCTTGTTATTAGGGGTATTTTGGTCATTTTGACCCCAATTTCGAAATTTCAAATTCTATTATCATATTCATTATATCTTATTTCATATTTTATTAAGTTTATATAAGGGAATCATGGAAAAGGCTTATATCTAGCAAAATCCAGTAATTTCTAGATATTATTGGATAAATCTAGAAAAGCCAACATATCATCACTAACAAAGTTTTCTAGTTTTGCAGGGACATTGAAGACTTTACTTTCCTTTAATTTCTTGTATTTTAATTCAATAGTGATGTAAATTAAATTAAATTTTGAATAAGAATTTAAATTTCAGCTTAGACTAGGATTGCATTGCATATAGTTTAATTCTGCAAATATTAAATGTCTGATGAATGTATCATTCATGCATATTTTCATAAATTCACTATGGTCTACACGAATGGCACGTGCACTAGCTCTTATGGAGTTGACAAACTTGGTGAAATTTGTATTTATGGCCATAGTCAGAATACGAATGATACCCAGATTTGTAATCTTTGTATTAGCCATATTCAGCCTACACTTTTAGGCTAACTTCAAAAATGCACTGCATTTCTCAAAAATACAAAAAAGATTTTCTCAATTCCTCAAAATAAAGTCTTTCAAATCCATATTCATTCATTTCATTTAATTTGCAAGTTCAAATTCCAAATCAGAAAATCAATTTTCTCAAATTTTTTCTAAGTCTTATTCAAAAATCGATTTTCTCAAAACATTGATTTTTCAATGATATTTCAAGCATTTACTAAGTTCAAAATCCTGATTTTCCCAGTTATATATTCAATTTCAAAGTTTGAATTCAAAGAAATCAAGTTTTTCAAAGTTATTTCACATTTCTCAAAATTGATTTTCACAAAAATCTCTTGAATACTTCAGAAATCGATTTTCACTTTCTCAAATACAGCATCTCAACCATGATTCACGATTTTCCAAGTGTTATATTTTCCAAGAATCTCCAAATATTTTCCAATATTCAAATCAAACATCATGTTTTCAAATACGCATTTTTAGAAATTCATAGCACATGCCTGATTCTTTGTGCATTTAGGAATTAGAATATAGTTTAGACAAGTTGAACAGAGCAAAGCAGTAGATTGATCCTTGGTTCAATTACCCCTGGTAAAGGCGCCTGGAACGGTTGAACCTCGTACCGACAGGCGAGTCCCATTCTTCAAAATTATCCCGCATTTTAAAACGGAGGCGAGTTATTTTCAAAATCTCTTTTTCAAAGGTCAGTTTGACTCGCAAAAGTTAAAAATTTTGCGATGATAACAATCTGTTCATGTCATAAATCGTCTTTCTATGGCACTTCTGGATCGAAAATCTCCCTATTATACTTTATTTGGGCAACATCCCTCTTATGATGAGTTGCGTGTATTTGGTTGTGTATGTTACGTACATATTGATTCATCACTGTGAAATAAGTTTCAGGATAAGGCCGCTAAGTGCAGATTTGTTGGGTATGCAGATGAATACAAAGGCTATCGATGTTATGACCTCCAGGAATGTTGTTTTTGATGAACAAAATTTTCAGATCAATGACTAATGAGTTGCCATCTCGAGAATTAGAGGTATATGATCCATGGATGAGCACAGATCTTGTTGCTAATACAGGAGAATCATGTCAGGTGAATTGTCCTTCCTTCGGCTTGAGTAGAGAGTTGGATGACTCACAGATGCATGTTGAACCATCTCCAGTTGAGCCACCTCCAGTAGAACGCTTTTCTAGACAGATATACACTAGGAGGGACAAAAATACAGGGCCGAGGAATGTGGAAAGCATCGCCAATGAACCGGCTCAAAGGTTGCCACGCATTAGGCATCCTATTCAACGATGGGTGAGTTATGAGACCTTTTCTCTTGACTTCCAGTTGTTTATGTCTCAACTCACAAAACAGGATGAACCCACTTGTTTTAATCAAGCCCTTCAATCCCGTCATTAGACTGAAACTATGAATGAAGAAATGAAAGCACTTCATGAGTGTCAGACTTGGGAAATAGTACCTCGACCGGAAGGAAAGAATGTTGTTGGCTTAAAATGGGTTTATAAAACAAAGTATAAACCCGAAGGTAGTATTGACAGATATAAGGCGTGACTTGTTGCTCGAGGGTTCACACAACAATATGGTGAAGATTACGATGAGACCTTTAGTCCGGTAGTCAAAATGGGTACAATTCGTGTCATCATATCCCTAGCAGTCGATCGAGGATGGAGGCTTAGCCAGATGGATGTTAAAAATGCATTCTTGCATGGAACTTTAAAGGAGGAAGTATATATGGAGCAACCACCTGGATATGTCGAGAAGGATCCTACTGCCTGGGTGTGCAAACTAAGGAAATCTCTGTATGGGTTGAAACAGGCATCTCGTTCTTGGTTTGAAAGTTTTTCTATGCAAATCCAAGGCTATGGTTTTAGAAGATGCTCTCTGGATCACTCGCTCTTTATTTATCAAAAGACAGACATCGTTATACTTCTTATATATGTTGATGGCATTGTGATCACTGGGAGTTCAGATAACCATGTGCAAGACGTGAAGCGGTTTTTAATGAAAACTTTCAAGATGAAAGATTTAGGGGAGTTGAGGTACTTCCTTGGTGTGGAAGTTGACAGACAACAGGACACATTGACACTCATGCAACAAAAATACACTCTTGATCTTTTGGAAAGAGCCGGGATGACGAATTGCAAACCAGTCAACACTCCTAGTGTATTACATCAAAGGTTGAGCTCTGAAAATGGCCATCTTTGTGTCAACCCTACAACGTATAGAAGCCTTGTAGGGATGCTGCAATATTTGACCTTTACCAAACCTGATATAGTTTATGCTGTCAATCAGGTATCCCAGTTTATGCATGCTCCAACGGAAGGTCATATGGAAGATGTGAAGTGCATTCTACGCTATTTAAAAGGAACTATAGGAGACAAACTTGTTTATCGCAAGAACAATAACCTACATAAAGGGCATGAACTCATCACTTATACAGACGCAGATTGGGCAAGAGATCCAGATGAGAGACAGTCTGTCTCTGGATATTGTGTATATATTGGACACAATTTAGTGTCCTGGAGCAGCAAAAAACAAAAGGCAGTGGCACGATCAAGTATAAAGGCTGAATACAGGTCGATGGCTGCAGGCACGACAGAAGCTACATGGATTAGACACTTATTGAGTGACCTTGGGGAGACAATTATTCGATCATTTCTTCTATGTGATAATCAAAGCGCAATAAGCATTGCATGTAATCCTGTTCAACATAACAGAACAAAGCATATTGAGATTGATCAACATTTTATACGACAGAAAGTCAAGATGAAGGAGATAGAACTACGTCATGTTCGAACAAAAGATCAAGTGGCAGACTTGTTTACCAAGGGGTTAACAGGACGCCAATTTTGGCTATTGAAGAGCAAGTTGTACATGCTTCAAAACCACGTACAACTTGAGGGAGGGTGTTAAAATATAGTATGCGTATGGATCTGGATCCAGATCCATACGCACGTTAAATAGAACACGCAGAATGATGTTTCATTAATGGCAATTCTGTAATATCGTTGTAATATCATCCCATTGTATCCTTGCTTATGTTTATAAGAATTAGGGCTTAGAGGTCGTGCGAGTTCTGCCGCCTCAGCTTTGTGCTTCTCTCTTTCTTTTTGTTTCCTGTGCAGGTGAGGCGTGAAGCAAACCTATCTCTCACTTGTTTTCTTATAATTGTAATGAAATATGCGGAAAAACAAAGAGTGCTATAAGCACTTACAATACCCACTAATGAACAAACAAAAGAGGTAACACCCAAACCCACAAGAGACAACACAACATAAAAATATAAATGTCTCTTATTGAAAAAGAGAGAGCGCTCTCAAGAGTGAAAAATACAAGAGGGGTTCACCCCTATATATACACAAAAGAAGGAGAGGAGGGATGGCCTTATGGACTTAAAAGAAGAGCCACCTAGGGGCTCCCCATGGAGTCGTTGGGAGCCCCCAACGGTCACAAATGTGACCGTTGGGGGCCCCATGGACTCCATGGTGGGGTCCCTTTTAAGTGAGCAGAAAACAAAAAAAAAGAAAAAGAAAAAAATAAAGGCAAAAAGAATTACAAAAATAAATGAAAATAACAGGTACCCCTATTGGGTATATTAGATAATATATATATATATATATATGGATTACATGTATTTTAACACCCTCCCTCAAGCTTTACGGGGATATAACCGAAATCTTGTTAAGGAGAAACAAAAAACGAGGAGCAGCAAGGGCCTTAGTGAAGAAGTCCGCCAACTGGTACTCGGATGTGATGTAAGGTAGTGCTATGGTTCCGCTTAGGTATTCATCACGTACGTAATGGCAGTCCATCTCAATATGCTTAGTACGCTCATGGAAGGTGTGATTGCTTGCAATATAAATTACGCTTTTGTTGTCACAACACATCTTCGAAGGAGTAGAGATGACAATGCCCATATCACTGAGGAGACTTCTTAGCCATACAAGTTCCATGGTTGTAGTGGCCATAGCACGATATTCCGCTTCCGTTGAGGACAAGGATACTTTGTGCTGCTTCTTGCATCTCCAAGAAATCATAGAGTCACCTAAGAAAACACAAAATCCCGTAGTTGAGACTCGGTCATTGGGATTTCCTCCCCAATCAGCATCGGTATAAGCAATTAAATCAAGTGATGAGGAGGAGGAAAGAAAAACTCCCTTAGTTATGGTGTTTTTGATATATCTGACGATCCTTAAGACTGCACTCATGTGCACGGCTGTAGGTGCATGTTGAAACTGACTAACAGAGTGGACAACATGAGCTATGTATGGCCGAGTGATGGATAAGTAGGTTAGAGACCCAACAAGTTGCCGGTAGGGAGTACGATCCTCGAGAGGTGTTCCATCTTTCAACCTTAACTTTGCATTGATGACTTCAGGGGTTTCTGTCTTCTTATCATCGGAGATACCAGATTTGGAGCAAATGTCAGCAACAAGTTTCATCTAAGAGAGAATGTACCCTTGAGGAGAGTACACCACTTCAATTCCTAAAAAATACCTTAAGAAACCAAGGTCAAACATGTCAAAATTTTCTTTTAAAACTTTCTTAATATCATTAATTCCTTTCCTATTTGCTATAGTGATGGATGAGCTTACAAGATCAATTCAAGAAAATGTGCCGTGGTGTATGTTGTTTGCTGATGATATTGTTTTGATTGATGAGTCTAGAGATGGGGTTAATGCTAAGTTAGAATTATAGAGATAGACATTGGAAGCAAGAGGTTTTAAGTTGAGTAAGAGTAAGATAGAATACATGGAATGTCGATTTAGTAAGCAACGAAGTAGTGATGGGAGTGTAGTGAAGCTTGGTGAGCACGAAATACCGGTGGATGATTCTTTCAAATATTTGGGATCTATCATTCAAAAGTATGGATAAATTGATGGAGATGTAAATCATAGGATAAAGGTTGGGTGGATGAAATGGAAGAGTGCAACTGGAGTATTGTGCGATCGTAGAATGCCATTGCGGTTGAAGGGAAAGTTTTATAGGACGACTATTAGGCCCACTTTACTATATAGTACGGAATGTTGGGCTGCCAAGAGACATCATATTCAAAAAATGAGTGTAGCTGAGATGCGTATGCTGAGATGAATGTGTGGAAATACAATAAAAGATAAGATTCGGAACGAGGAGATACGTAAGAAGGTAGACATTGCACCCATTGAAAATAAGATGAGAGAGAATCGTTTACGGTGGTTTGGACATATTCGACGAAGGCCTAATGATGCTCCAATTAGAAGGATGGAGAAATGGGAAAATATATTAGTTAAAAGAGGTAGGGGTAGGCCTAGGAAGACATGGATGGAGGTGATAGGAAAGGATATGAATGCTTTGAACCTCACCAAGGACATGGCATTGGATAGAAATGAATGGAGGAGAAGAATTCATGTGGAAGACCCGGAATGATTTTGTTTGTTGGTTCATATTGCCGACCCCAATTGTTTTGGGATGAAGGCGTTGTTGTTGTTGTTGTATTAATTCCTTGCTCATCACTTCCAGTGATGATCATATCATCAACATAAAGTAGTAAAATAACTACTGAAGACCTTGCACTTTTCACAAACAAAGCAGTGTCAGTATAACATGAACAAAAATTCAAACTTATCATTACATTACTAAATCTATCATGCCAAGCCTTTGGGGCTTGTTTCAAACCATATAATGTCTTTTTAAGTTTGAGAATTTTATTTTTACCAATACATACTTCTGGTGGAGGATCCATGTAAACTTCTTCATTTAATTCACCATTCAGGAATGCATTCTTGACATCTAGTTGATAGATAGGCCATTTTTTGACTGACGCAACAGCGATAAGAGTCCTAACACTGGTCATCCTAGCTACGGGTGCAAAAGTTTCTTCATAATCTATACCGTATTCCTGAGCATATCCTTTTGCTACTAATCGGGCTTTATAGCATTCTAATGAATCATCACTTTTAGTTTTAATTTTGAAGACCCATCTACATCCAATCGATCTTTTTCCAGTGGGTAATGAAGTTACTTCCCAAGTTTTTGCCTTTTCAAGGGCACTAAGCTCTAAGTTCATAGCTTCAACCCATTGGGGAATGTTTTTGGCTTCATTATAATGTGAAGGTTCATGAAATGAGTGTAACGCAATTAGACACGCTCTATACCTTGGAGTTAGAGACTCATAGGAAACAAACCTATTAGGAGGATTGGAGATTCGGCCAAATCTCCTTAAAGAAGTTTCTTCTATGTTGGACCCTTGAGAGTATTTTTCTAAGGCGCTCATTTGAGCTTGTTGACCACGCCTAACATAGGTTTGGATTGGTCTATCACTTTCATCTTCAACATTGTCAAGAGGAATATCCTCTAGGTCATTCAACGACCCATTAGAGATTTCCTCTTCTTGAGGAGTCTCATCTTCTTGGGAGAGAAGATCAAATAAGAAAGCATATTCACTTTCGTCAATTATTTTAGTTTTCATAAAACCGTTTTCATTTTCCAAAAAGGTTACATCTTTGGATACATAGAGTTTGTTATTTTTCAAGTCAAAACATCTAAAACCCTTTTGATTTTTTCCATATCCTAAGAAAACACATTCAATAGCTTTAAGAGATAATTTGTCTCTTTTATGTGTAAGAACAAAACATTTACACCCAAAAAATCTTAATCTATTGAAATCGGGTGTTCTTTCAAATAGTTTTTCATATGGAGATGTATTTTGTAAGGATGAAGATATCATTCTATTTATCAAGTAAGTTGAGGTTAAGGCGGCTTCGGCCAAAAAACTCTTTGGAATTTTTTTGGAAATAAGGAGTGTCCTAGTGGTTTCCATGATGTGTCTATGTTTTCTTTCGGCTAAACCATTTTGTTGAGGAGTCCTAGGACACAATCTTTGATGACAAATTCCATTTATTTCTAAATAATTTTGAAATTCATTTGATAGATATTCTCCACCTGAATCGGATCTAAGAGTAGAGATATTACTTGAAAATTGATTTTTGACTATCATATGAACTTTCTTGAAGAAGTCAAAGACTTCAGATTTTAAATTGAAAAAGTAGATCCACACATATCTAGTGTAGTCATCAATGAAAGTAACGTAATAGGAGTATCCTCCTTTAGACATGACCGGGGAAAGACCCCAAACGTCCGAATGGACTAACTCAAAAGGTCTTTTGGACACAAAGGGTCGATTTCGAAAATGGGTGGATTTCATTTTGCCAAAAATACAACTCTTGCAAACAAAATGTTTCTCATTACAAAATTTCTTTCCAAATGGAAAGGAGTACATTTTTGAGAAACTTGGATGTTCAAGTCTTTGATGCCAAATTTCAATATTTTTATCTTGAACATGGTTACAAAAAGAGTTAGTGGGAAGTTTCAAGTTGCTTATGTAATAGAGATCTCCCCTCCTATGGCCTTGCCCAATCTACTTCCCGGACCGGAGATCCTGTATAGAGCAATCTGTAGTTGAGAAGGAGATTTCACATCCATGATCACATATTTGAGCAACAGAGAGGAGATTTAAATTAAGTTGAGGTACCACTCTCACGTTTGGCACAAAGAAATCTTTAGAAAATTTTAAGGTTCCAAAACTTTTTACTTGTAAAGATGTACCATCGGCAGTTGAAACATAGGAGTTTTTAGAATTATTACACAAATCGGAAAGCTCATTTTCAAGAGGGGTCATATGAAAGGAAGCTCCAGAATCAAGGATCTAAGAAGACATACCTGGAGGAGAGGAAGAAGCTATGGCGGCACCCGAGGTTGATGGAATCTTGAGTAGAGTTTGTAGTGCTTCCGATAGTTGAGCAAGAGAAAAAGACTCCTTCCCTTTGATAGTTTCCTCCTTTTGAGTAGCTTCTTCAACGGAGGCAACCTTGTTTTTAGGTGCTTCATTCAACTTAGGGCAATCAGGTCTTATGTGACCCGGTTCTTGGCAATGATGGCAAATGGATTTTCTATAGTTGCCATTATAATTATTTTACCTTCCAATGTGTGGAGGCTTATAGGCTTTTACATGGTTGCCGGGTTTAGATACGGCCAAAACATCATCTCCTCCTTTAATCATGCCAAGACGAGTTTCTTCTTGGCATATTTCGGCTATGGCATCTTCCAAGGGAAAAGACTTAGATCTATGAAGAAGGGAAGATCTAACTTGTTCATATTCGGGCCTATGCCCATATAGAAATTGGAAAAAGTGTTCTTTTTCCATTTGTTCTCTTCTTAGTTCCACATCCACACTAGAAACCCACTTTGGTTCTAGTAAAGATAGCTCATTCCATAAGGGTCCAAGAGTGCTATAGTAATCCCTTACACTCATTTCTCCTTGCTTGATAGTCCAGATTTTTTCTTGGAGAAAGAATTGACGCGCAAGGTCTTTTTGAGTAAACATACCTTTCATAAAGAACCATGATTCATTAGCCATCCGAAACTTAGCAATGTTGGCGCAAATCTTGAGCTCCACATTGTTCATGAACCAAGCAAGAATCTTTGCATGCTTACTTTCCCAATCTTCCACTTTAGATTGGTGATCTTCAATGGCCTTCATGTGTGCATTTCCTTCAAGAGCTTTTTCTTGATCACCATTCATCTTAGTGAGTTGGAGTTGTGGTTCTGGAATGGTGCCCATAACGTATCCCAAAAGTTTTTTACCTTTGAGGTTGTTCTCCATAGCGGCGGCCCACATCATGTAGTTGGAGCCATTGAGCTTGAAGGAGAGATTAATCTTTTGTTCCCCTTCCATTTAATCACTTACAAGAGGACAACTGAAGAGAGATACAAAAAACAATAATATATAACTACTCAACTAGCTATATTAAGAAGAATAGCATACACATGGCTCTGATACCATGTAATTAAATATGTGGAAAAACAAAGAGTGCTATAAGCACTTACAATACCCACTAATGAACAAACAAAAGAGGTAACACCCAAACCCACAAGAGACAACAAAACATAAAAATATAAATGTCTCTTATTGAAAAAGAGAGAGAGCTCTCAAGAGTGAAAAATACAAGAGGGGTTTACCCCTATATATACACAAAAGAAGGAGATGAGGGATGGCCTTATGGCCTTAAAAGAAGATCCACCTAGGGGCTCTCCATGGAGTCGTTGGGAGCCCCCAACGATCACAAATATGACCGTTGGGGGCCCCATGGACTCCATGGTGGGGCCCCTTTTAAGTGAGCAAAAAAAAAAAAAATAAAGGCAAAATGAATTACAAAAATAAATGAAAATAACAAGTACCCCTATCCGGTACTTGTGAAATGACTAAAATACCCCTATTGGGTATATTAGACAATATATATATATATATATATATATATGGATTACATGTATTTTAACAATAATGTCCCCATGACACGGGTTGTGACATAGCTCCTCTCAGATCACAAAAGTTTGGCCAAACCAAAATCAAAGACTTTGGTTGTGATACATTTATTACCAACCATAATCACCAAAGTACATTTACAATGTTTGTGTTCAAGGTCATTACTGGTTGGTTCAACTAAAAACATGATAGAAAAGAAAAAAAGAGAAGATCTCAAGATTCAAAACAAAACCCCAAAAAAAAAACATTAATTGGAAAAAATGTTAATTTGACCAAATAGAAAGGAAAACATGAAATTCATCTAGTCACCCTCCACCTCACAATCACCTGCCAAAAGGGAGCAAAGAAGCAGAAGTGCCACAGCCGATGTAGACATTCGATTCTCAGACATAGAGAAGCGACAATTTGCATCATCTTGAGGACCTTGATGTAAGAAAACGAGTTCCTTCAAAGATGTTCACTAAATCACCAACAATAGACAATCAAAGAGTTTCACCAAAATACTGAAAAGAACACTCAAAGAACCAAAAGGGTTCACTCAAATGCCCACTAAATGGGTTCAAGAACAAAAGATAAAAAATAGAGATTTTATTGATTATAATCCACACTAAAAAGTCATACATGGAGTGGGGGTGTAAAACCCAGTGTTTAAAAAAAAAAAATCGGACTCGGGTCGGGTCTGGACCCGACCCAGATCCATACCCGAGCCAGCCCCAGCCCGTCGAACGAGCTTTCAGGGGCTGGCAAGAGGCAGCATACAGGGGCCACCCACCCGCTGCGCCCTCTACAAAAGGAGCGAGAGAGGGGGAGGAGAGGCGTTCGAGCCTCTTCCCCGACTCTCTCTCATCTCTCGTCTCTCCCCCCTCTGTCTCTGCTTTCCCTCCCCGACTCCATCTCTCTCTCTCGTCGCTGAACCGACGCCGGCGAGCCCCTCTCCGTCGAAGCAGTCCGGCGACCTCTCTCCCTCCGGCAGCCCAGGTAACCACCTTCTCCTCTCATTCCCCCCCCCCCCTTTTCTTCCTTTGGGCTCGTCGGAAGGCCGGCAGGTGGCCGGCGGCCCCTGCCATGCCTTCCTCTTCACTTTTTCGGCAGGCAAGAGGGCTCTGCCCCCCCTTGCCTTCATCTCTTTTAGCAGGCAGGGAGCTCCGCCCCGTGCCTTTTTTACTATTCCGACAGGGGCCATGGACCCTGCCCTTCTCTTTCGAGTAGGGGCCGATGGCCCCTGCCCTTCCCTTAAGAAAGGAAGCAGGAGCCTTCGGCTCCTGCCTCGTTTCTTGGAAACACAGCAGGGGCCGATGGCCCCTGCCCCTCTCTAGACCAACAAGGGCCTCTGGCCCCTGTCCCGTGTTCTGTTAAGCAAAGCTCGGCAGGGGCCATTTGGCCCCTGCCTCCTCTTTTGGAAAGCCGTAGGGGGCCTTTGGCCCCTGCGCTCCCTCTCTCTGCTCATTTTTCTGGCAGGGGCCATCGGCCCCTGCCCTTCCTTTAAAACTAAGCAGGAGCCTTCGGCTCCTGCCTCCCTTTTTGAAAACCCAGCAGAGGCCGATGGCCCTTGCCCCCTGCCCCCTCTCTTATTTGTCTGGCAGAGGCCGAAGGCCCTTGCCCCTCTTTTTATAAACCCAGCAGGGGCCGATGGCCCCTGCCTTTCTTTAAATATCCAGCAGGGGCCGATGGCCCCTGCACCTGTTTCCTTTTGCGGCATGGGTCATTGGACCCTACCCCGTTCTGTTTCAAGTTTGCAGGGACCGTTGATCCCTGCCTTGTTTTGCAGAGAAGCCGAGACCCTAGTCCATTGTTGCCATTTTCCTTATTCACATAAATGTATGCTAATAACGTACCTTTGCAGCTTGCGCAACAGAGCTCGTTCGCGCCCCGCGAACCGAACCGACGATTACCTACGCTCATAGATGACCTCTTTCTCGCAATACCCCGAGGTATGGGAAATTGCACGAGGACTTAAATAACTGAAGCTAGCTTAAATAATTAAAGACCGAAAGGACAAAAATATATATTTATATACGTATAAGTATATAAGTATGCTTTTAGCTCAAGGACGCGGTTTCACGATCCTTGTCCTTTATTTACGCATTTTCCTGCTTTGTCTTTAACTTGCCGCCGCTCTTTGCGCCCAGGCTTTTGTTTTCGCATTTCCTACTTTCTGTCTTTAAATTGTCATCGCGCTTTGCGCCTTGGCTTTTACTTTCGTATTTCCTGCTTTCTGTCTTTAATTTGCCATCGCGCTTTGCACCCAGGCTTTTGCTTTCGCATTTGCTGCTTTCTGTCTTTAGCTCAAGGACGCGGTTTCGTGATCCTTGTCCTTTGCTTTCGCATTACTTGTTCTATGTTTGCCGTCGCGCTTTGCGCCTAGGCTTTTGCTTTCGCATTTGCTGTTTTTTGTCTTTAAAATTTGCAACCTCGATGGACAAAATGAGTCTCATTTTTATCAAACATACAGTTCTGCAAATAATGTTGGTTTTGAAGCATCGCAGTGGGTCATCCTGAATCAATCATTCGGAAGGAGTAGTTTTTCTACTCTGTTCAGTATTTTTGGCGCAGCTCAAGTTTTTCCAAAATCTGGGACTCGAGCAAGCTTGTGAGCGTAATTTTCTCATGCGAAATCCGCATTTACCGTTTATCGTTATCAGTGTCAAAATTGGTGTTGCATGTTGACACTACGATAACGAATGTGAGATTCGAGAAAATCACATGCCATAAGTTGGCACATGATATTGGTCATTTCAGAAGTTTAGAATTATGACATTATATCTTTGCAAATTATGTTGTTGAGGCTCCTATTGAGGACCTAGAACCTTTCCTCGTAACGTGCTCATAGACATGCATGGCATGCGAGTAATACGACGGATGTTGAGACGGTCGTTCGACCTCGACCAGTGCTATGAGCACATTGGTAAACCACATTACACATTGATTGATAATCGCCTTCACAGGTAAGATGCTCGATTGGGTCAAAAGGCCAGAGCATGTAGAATGGGTCGTTGGTTAACTAACCCCTGACACACCCATTCATTTTCTTGTTATTTGTCAAGGGAGAGGACGAATTGGTACACACACTTCGATGGACAGGTTGTTAACAATCATTCTACGAGCAAAGACTCGGTGTCCCCAGTCATCGGAGTTAGGGGATGACACTACTAGATATTATCCTAGGTGGTAGATCTTTTGGACTTCTGCAGAAGTAGGATGCATCCGTAGCCACAAACGCCTTTTGGGAATCCTCTCTTGGCTAACGTCCGTCCCCTTAGGAACAGACTCAACTAGCTATTCGGGTTATTCAAAATACATACAATAATAGACGTCCGAACTAGTCTCAGTTGTTTCTACAAGTCGCGTCTGCGCGTACCCGCAGGCTAGTTAATGATGGAACATAAAGTAACTTGTGCACTCCACTTGATGAATCATAGAATTGTGTTTTATGCTCAGTGATCTAAATTCATTGTTAAATGCTTTGTTACATCGTGCAACATGTGCTAGTTAGACTTTTACTTATGCTAATAAACTGCTCATGTTAGTTCAGTAACTACTTAGTTACTCATCACACATAGTTAATTATTTATGCTCCTTTCAGACATTTTTGTCTACTTGTGCACCTACTAGTTTTTCAGGAAACTAACCCATTTTATGGGTACATGTGAACACCCCAAATTTTTCAAAATCTTTTAAATATTACCTTTTTGCCCTTGATATCATTTCCTAAGCAATTAAGTCACTTTTTAAATATAAATTCTAATACATTTCTCAAGTTTTACTGTCTGACTTGGTTTCGGATCCGGACCCATTGTCCAGATCCAAATCTGAGTCTCATTGTCCAAATTTTAAATTAAAAATTATAGAAAATACCAAAAATAGTTTTAAATAGCTCGGACAGTCCATCCGACATCCGTTTGGATCCATCACGTTGTATTTCTCGATTAGGGTATCAAAACTCGAACATTTTCTCAAAACCTGGGTCCAAACCCCTTTTTTCTGAAGAATTTTCCCCAAAATGGCCCAAAATTCTCGGGAAAACATTTTTTTAAAATATTTCTCAGAAAAATATAAGAATTTAGTGTTTAAACTTTGTTTTCATAAAATCTTAGTTTTCTATTTACAAAAATACAAAAAAATTGGAAAAACAACACAAAAATCAAAAAAATGGGAAAAATATAAGGAAAGCAAATGGTTTTTAAGAATGGAACTTTGCTAACAACCTCTCTTGAAACCTCTTTTTGAAAGCAAAACCATTTTTTTAGGAAATTTATGAAAAGGAGACCCCTGTAGGGAATTTTAGAAAAATTACAACGGCCACTCCCATCGCCTCTTCTTCCCCACTAAGTGACCATCCATCTACAACCGAACTCCATCAACCCTTGATCTCCAACAACTTGAGTCGGCTTCTTCTTTAAGAAGGGGTCGCTTGTGCCTCTTCAAGGGATCCGTCTCCTACCTCTCCACCGATCATATGTTCTTCTTCTTCATACCTTCTTCTTATTCCCTTGGGTTTCCTCATTTGGATGGAAGCCAACTGATCTTCGCAGGAATCAACTACATCCAGAGAGAAAGAGCCTCCCTCTCTTTTCAATCCCTACAATAACTAGGTAAGACCTCCCCCTTTTCATCTTTTTTTTTTTTTCTTAAGCATCTTCGTATATTGCACCTCTGTTTCGATTCTGGTCCGTCTCCACCTCTCCACTTGCATTCTTCATCCATCTTCACCATTGCATCTCTCAAATGCTTCTTTCCCTTTCCTCTTTTTGTCATTTCTGTTTCTGATTATTTTTCACCAACTGAGGGAGATCGACTGTAGCAGGATTACGGTAAGTACTTTTTTTTATCTTCCCTTTCTTTCTGTCTTTTTTTTCTCTAGTTTTCCCATCTTCTTCATAAAAGCGTCCTTGGTAGCATCGAGTTGCCTATAGCAACGTCGATCTACCTATACGCAATATCAACGGAGTGATTCGACTAACATTTGTTTTGTCTCTTTTTTTTTATTTTTATTTTTTTGTATTAATTGGTTCAATTTTTCCCTGTACTCGGATCTAATTTCTTATGATGATTTTACTCACCATATCTGTATTCGATTCCTTTTCTTTTCTTTTCTTTTTTCTTTCTTTTTTTTTTTTCTTTTTTTTGCATTATGATTTCCTATGCCTGCTTTGATCTCCAAAGTTATATCAGATTTTCCCTTTCGTTTTGATTCCCTATTTATATTTGGTTTTCTATTCTGACAATCCATTTCGTTTTCTGTCGTTCTTTTTTTTTTTTTTCCTTTTCTCTGTTTTCAGTTCAATTGCTCATAGCATGAGATTTTCTATTGGCCCTATCGATTTCCTATGATTATTCTAATCTTTGATTTATATTCATTTCACGTCATTCATTATATTGCCTGTATTTAAATTAGTATTAGATTTTTCTTTTCTGTTTTTTTTGCTGAATAGTAACATTTGGAATTTTATTTTTTTTCGCTCGTTTTGTTATAGCATCATCACCCTCTCTTCCTCCAGCGTTAGTCTAATTGAACTCAGCATCCACGGTTAGTTTGAAAGTCAAATTTTGCAATTCGTGATAATCCCTTTTAGATTTGCTAACAGATTTTGATCTGGTATATATCATCTGAGTAATGCTGAACTTCATCCCTAGCTTCCCTATTGTCGTATATCTCTGATTTTTTTTTTTAATCATTCCTTTCATAACGCAGCATTATTTTTTTTTACCGTAGCTTTCTTCTCCTTTTTTTTTTTTTTCTTCTCTTTCTTTTTATATCCTATGAGAGTGTGTGGCATTCCTTTACCATTCTGTACAACATCTTTTGTTCCTGTAAACTTTTTATATTGCTTAAAACAATAACCTACGTTGATTGGGTTTAGCAATCGTTTTATGTTTGCTTACAAAATCAACTTATGCCCAAACCTATTGATTGGATAAAATAATCTCATCATCGTCCCTGCATACACATGAATGATACATTTTTTTTTACTTTTACTTTTATTTTTATCTCTACATCATTATCTTTTAGCATTAAGCATACCCCTTTATGAATGGTAAATTGGTTTCCTTATCATACATTTGGTCCTGGTGAGTATTGAACCCCATGTTAATAAATAAAAATCTGGGAGAACTTTCCTCTATATGACTTTTCATCACTTACAGAGAAATTCATGATGATACTGAGATAACTTTCTGTGTCCTCTCAGCAGCCTCACAATCATCTATAGCTATCCCAGAAGATTGAAGATGGTGTTGTTGTAGACTTATGTTAAAATAGCATAAAACGATCATCTGAAGGGCTATGTGTAATCCATACATAGGTAAAGTTGAAGTATATAGAGTGTAAAATGGGCCCTATCTGCAATCTCTCTTTGAAGGCTATTGTATCATTACATTTGAAATTTGAAGGTCACCTCCTTTTAGAGTTTTCATGTTCATGTTGTCTTGCAAACTCACAGATCAGCTGACGAGTTTGAAATGTGTTTATCACCATCTTGTTGAAAATCCTGTCGAATTCATTAGCAGGGAATGCACATGAATGACAGATTTAGAGTATTAGCATCAAAAGCTGCTTAACAGGTATTAGAATTAATGTTATTATTGCAGGATTAAAATCTTTTTCTAGAAAGCACATTCAGCAGACAGGGGATGGCTGAAACCTATTTATCTCACTCTTCTATTGCAATAAACGTGATGGTCTCTCGTATTATATGATGTTGTTCTTATGTGAAGTCCCATGAATAAACAGTGTGTTGGCTAAGAAATATTTTATATATTATGGTTTAACTGAATTTACCCGGTCGTTTTGTTTTTGTAGAAGATCCCACCACAGTTGTACGACATGGTTGGGGTATATGGTCGACTGTGCATGTTACACAGGTACAGAAGGTTTGTTATCAGCAATCTGGGGTTTGATGGTGGTTACAGAGGTGACAGATGTAAAATGGCTAAACTGGATGGTCAATTATTCAGTTTTGATTTGCATACTAAATTCATGCTTGAATATACCATAGTTCTGTATATATGTTTCACCTTCACCCACTTCACCCCACGTCCATACCCTTACACAACATTTTTTTTTCTTTTACTGTCCCCACCTTCCAGCTCCAGCACACCTCCATTTGCATTATTTCATCTACTTGCAGCCCTACACACAACCTAAACTTCACCACCACTATTCACCCCAGCTTCTTTCACTGCAATTCCACCCACTTCTCCCCTACTGAGGCTGCCTCCGCAGCACCAAGCCTCCATCATCTCCAGCAGTACCTTGTCACCTACATATTCCATTATGAATTTTACATTCATATTGTATATTACCTCTGTATCTCACACCTTTCCCCTTTTAAATTTAATATATATAAATTCATTCATTTTTGCTGCTAAAGGTATTGTTCATTACAGTCCCTTGCACTCAGCAGCAGAAATTCTTTAAAGACTATGGCTCTCATTCACCTGTACTGTTATTGCTCTCATTTCTGGACACCGGCAGCATTGCTAGGCCCTGCCGTAGCTCTCATATATTCACAAGCAGTGCCAACCACTGCTGTGATTCCATTATCACTCCATCACTGCTGACCCACATCAGTCACTTCTCCATCATTTCCACACTTTTGTAGTATTTGCCTAGCACCCACGTTTATGACATCCTTCATAGTATGTCATTCAAGCTTTTCACAAACAGATCATCAGCCTCTTAGCTCCAGCTGCCCATCATCCCTCCCATGCCCTTCTTTACCTACAGCAAGACAATTGCTGTAATATTCTACATACCATCATACCTTCACACCACCTCCTGTAAAACTTCCAACATCACTTACATAGACTGTTGTACCCTACAGTCGTGCCCACCTTCCCGCAACTACATATGCATTACAAACCATTCCCATAGTTGCCTACACATTTACCTACATGCAATATTTCATCATCCTCTCTGCATCTATACAAACCATCACCTTTCATTTCCTGCAACAGCATCTACTGGCTGTAGCTCATAGCACCCATCCTCCATAAACCACTGTGTTTTGCCACAGTATAAAGGTGGATGTTATATCAATTCAGCACCTCTTCCACCTACCATCCATGGCAATCACTTGCTTTTAGCACAGCTGCAACACTACAGCACCAGTGGGCTGCTTTCCCACCTGTATATCTTAACATGTTAATGTTCATGATAAGGATTACCTCTGGAAATCATATATAGAAATCGATGGATAAATACATCTATTATGTTGTACTTCTCATAAGCTATATATACCTACTTATACATACATACACCCATATGTATATATATGTGTACGCACGTATTTACATATATGTGCCATCTTTCCATCCTTTTTGTCATATCCTTTCACTATTTGATTTCCATACATATGTGATTTTCCTTCTCTTTTCATTACTAACCTGGTTGTTTTGCAGGAAACATATGGAAAAGGCTATTATTTGAAATTGTAAATTTGATTTTATGAGTTGTAATAGCTAGATCTAAATAAGAATTTATGTTTCCTGCTTTAGGTAGAATGAATGAGCATTTGTAAACATCATGAATTGCTCATTTTCATGCATTCTTTTCCATTATTTCTCAAATTCTCACAATGGTGAAACACGAATGGCACGTGCACCATTTTCGTAAGAGGTAATTAATCCTAAGTTGATGATCCACATCAATGGCCATAGTCAGGGTGTAGACAAAACTTAAGATTTTTATCTTTTATGAAATAACACTGGATCCATTTTCAAAATTCATCATATTTCCTTAAATATTTTCTCCTTTTATCAGAATTTAACTTAAAATTAACTCAAAATATATACCAATGGCCATAGTCAGGGTATATTGAGAGTTAATTTCATTTTAAATTCTATAAAAGCACCAAAATGTATTTTATTCTTCACTTGAATCTAAATATAGATTATTATATAATACATCCAATGACCATAGTCAAGGATGTATTATATCATCAATCTTATTTTAATTCATCCAAAGAATGAAATAGCTTTTCAAAATCCAATTTCAAAATTCTTTAAATTCATTCATCATTTAGGATAGAACTGCATCATGTTTTCAAAAATTTTCTTTTTCAAAAACTCCAAGTGATGTAAATATCTTCCTCAATCTATCTTCAATCCTTATAAAATCCAATTCATCCTTTCATTTTCAAATTCAAATTCATTTTCAAATTCAAATTCATTTTCAAATCTCAAAGTTCAAATTCAAATTCAAATCAGATTTCAAAGTTCAATTCGACTTTGAAATTCCAAATTCATTTTATATTCAAAACTCTAAATCAAAATCAAAGTTCAATTTCAATTTTGAGATTCTTGATTCATCTTTTAAATTCCAAATTCCAAAAATTCAAGGTCTAATTTGACTTTGAAATTCGTTTGTATATTCAAATTCTAAATTTCAAGTTCAATTTAATCTTCTGAATTTAAATCCAAATCCACTTTTAGGATCCAGGATTCAACACTTAAAATGGATCTCAGACTTCAGATCCAATCCCTCTTTTAGGATCCAGACCCCAATTTCACTTTGGATCTTAGACTTCAGATCCAATTCCTCTTTAGGATCCAAAATCCAATTCCACTTTTGGATCTCAGACTTTAGATCCAAATCCATTTAGGATCCAGAACCAAATTCTACTTTGGATCTTAGACTTCAGATCCAATTCCATCTTAGGATCCAGAGTCCAACTCTACATTGGATCTCAGACTTCAGATCCAAATCCATCTTAGGATCTGAGACTTCTGATCCAAATCCATCTTAGGATCCAAAACCCAATTTTATCTCGGATCTCAGATCTCAGATTTTAAATCCATCTTTAGATCCAATTCTATTCCCAATTCTAGATTTTAAATCCAAGTTCATTTTCAGATCTCATCTAAACTCCCTAAATCCACTTCTATTCTTAAATACCATTTGATCATCTCAGATCCATTCCAAACATAAAAATCCAAATTCAATTCCATCTCAAGTATTCATTTCTTTTTTTCAAATTCAAATTCAAAGCCCATTTTAATTTTGAAACTTCATTTCCTTTCATTTCAAAGCTTCAAGTCATTCTTTCTCATTTATTCTTCCAATCCTGATTTACTTGAACAACTCCTCTGATCTATCTCAAGTTCTAAAGTTAGATTAAATCATTTCTTCACTCCTTTACCAAGTTCATCTCAGAATACTTGGAAATTTCTAAATCAATTTTCAAAAAAACATACATCCTTGCATTGCACAAGTATGATTCTTTGTGCATTTAGAGTTAGGATAAATTCTTAGATTATATTTAGGCAAAGCAAAAGGCATAGATTTGATCCTTGGTTCGATTACCCCTGGTAAAGGCGCCAGGAATGGTCGAACCTCGTACCGACGAGCGAATCCCGTCTCTCCATTTTCCCGCAATATTTTCAAAAACGGAGGCGAGTAATTTTCTAAATGTTTTCAAATAATGGTCAAGTGAAAACCGCGCAAAAGAGTTCCTCTTCTCTTTCTTTCTCTTCTTTTCTCTTCTCTCTTTCTTTTTCCTTCTTTTATTCTTCTCCCTTCAAAAAGGAGGAGAATAGAGGTTAGAAAAGGGAAAAGAGAAGGGAGAGAGAGAAACCAATAAGAGAGGAAAAATTTTGCGATGATCACAGTTTTGGCGACCGTGATGGGACTCGTCTTCGTCTGGTTGAATCTATGCCTTTGCTTTGCTTTTATATAATCTAAGTCTTTATTCTTCTATGTCAGCTTCACTTTCATGCAAACCTTAGGAGCCTAGACTCTGTCCTAAAGCTCACATCATTGCATATAGGATCTAAGTATGGTTTGGTAGGACCAAATTGAGGAGATTATTCCATGTTCACATTAGACTTAGGTCTTAAATACAACTCTCCTCAATTTTAGGAATTGAATGCAAACAATGTATGCAAGTGTATGCTTCTTTTCATTTAAAATCTATCTCTTTAGGACTTGCATTAGAGCCTTCTGATTTTATTGCATGTTGATCATATTTTGAAAACATCCATACCTATATTGTCCCGGTCTTCACGTTGCTGGGCTGTCTCACTGAACCATAGTTCGGGAGAGAGCCTCACAACTGGACCACTTATTTGGGTTCGCGCCCCCCTACCACGTACCTAAGGGCCATAGTCCGAGGTATATCGGTAGGTGCTCAAGGATGTTGGGAAGCCATTACCTTAGAACCGAAAAGATATCTTATATGCCACGTACTTCGAGCTTCGGCTTGAGTATATCAGCGTACCTTGATTGGAATCAGATGATATAAATCTTAGAGTTAGGATTAAGGTCCTATCAGCCATTTCAAATATTGCATATAGAGTCAGCTTTAGGGAGTGCTGTTTGTGTATCCTTGCTTGTATATCTGTGATTGTATGATATTTTATATATATATCTTCCTTATATTTTCCAAAACCCTGGGTGTATATTTCAAAATTTCCTCTTTATTTTTAAAACCCAGGTGTATTTTTCTTTATCCTTTTCTTCTTCTTCTAATAAGTTCTTCAAAAATTCTTCTGATCCTGCCTGCAAGTTCTTAAAATTTTAAATCTTTACCATTCATCCTCAAAATTTCATTTATTCTCTTATTTTCTTCTGATTTTTTATTCTTGTTTATATTTTCATAAAAATCTCTTTCCGTCAAGAGATATCCTTTTCAAAATAATATTTTCTTTTTCATATTTTTTTTAGTTGGTTACTCTCCCTCGTGGAGTAAACAACACAATTGTCATAAATTTTGTGGTGACTCAATCCCTAGTAATGGGATACAATTTTTTAAATTTCAAACGAAATCTTCCCTCTTGTCAAAACTTCTCCAAAAAGTTTCTTTGGTCTAAAACCCTCCACATTTTTTTTTCTCCGCAGAGAGTTCTGATATTTCAAAAATGGTTACGACAAGAGCGGGAAAAGAAACAGATCCTCAACTCAACGACAGTGAGGCAGAAGAGATGAGCTCTCCTAAATCAGTCAGGGGACAGGGTCAAAACAAGAAAGATGACATCGACCCCGCTATGTATGACATGTTCCAAAAGATGATGGCAAGGATGATGTCGGAGCAAGCTGAGGCCAAGCTGAAAGAGGCAGCTCCTAAAAGCAAGCTGAAGAAGAAGCCTGTGAAAAAGACAATCAGAATCATAAAAAAGAAGGTGCAGCCAGACACTACTTCTGAGGAATCAGAGTCAGTCGAGGAAGAATCGGAAGAGGAAGAGCAGATTGTCTACAAGCAGAATCCTCCAAGGCAATCCGTAAAGATAGCCGCAGAAGAGCCTGAATCTGTCAACAAGCCCAAGTCTGGGACTCCAGCAGAGGACCTAATGAGCAAGCAGATAAAGGAGATGAATCGAGCTATTAAGGATATTCAAGCCAAGGGTAAGGGCAAGTAGACCTATACTGGCGAAGATTTTTACGATGGTCTAGATGGGGATGATAACCTGGAGAATCTTCCTTGCAAGTTTCTCAAGTTTGATGGGACTGGCAACCCTAAAGCCCATTTAGCCACATTTTATGCAGAGTGCAGCCGTTTCAGAAAGGACAACAGGGCTCTGTTCATTTGCTTTCCCCGCAGTCTGGAGGGTATGGCAGCCAGGTGGTATGCGGACCACATCAATCCTATCGAACTACGAGAGTTCGATAAAGTAGTCAATTTGTTCATAGAGCATTTTCTATTCAACACTGAGGTTTCCCCTACGCTCAATCACCTTTACAACCTAAAGCAGAATGAGACTGAAAGAGCAGGAGAGTTCATCCACAGGTGGAGAAGTACCTGCAACAAGATGAAAGTTCCCATTCCAGAGGAACATGCATTGCAAATAATCCTCAACAATTTCTTTCAGCCCCTGAGAAGCCTCATTGCCACTTCTCCAGCAAAATCCTTTATCAAGTTGATTGAACGAGCCGAATGGCTTGAGGCAGGAATAGAAAGTGGGCTTTACGAGGGCATGCCTCTTGCCAAAAATATCCAAGATCAGAAAAAGAAAGCGCAATTCACTCATGCAGCTGATACCTCTGGCAATGATCATGACAGTAGCAGAAGAAACAGAAATGACAGCAAGAATGGCCAGAACCACGGCGCAGCTCAAAGGGAGAAGTCTTCCAAGCAGAATAACAAGCCGTCTCAGTCTAACTTTCCGCAAAAGGAGAAGATAAAGCGCGAAAGTTGGAGTAATGACCGTGAGTTCACTCCTCTAAAGCAAACGCTCGAAGAAGCCCTTGAACTCATGCTGGCCAAAGGATTGGTTAAACTTCCAAAAGTCGCGGATCCTCCCACGATCATGGGAAGGTTCACAAATCAGTTCTGCAAGTTCCATCGAGCAGTGGGGCATGACACCGATCACTGCTTTGTCTTCAAAAATATTGTTCAGGATTGCATCGACAAGAATCTCTTTGCTGAAGATGAAGAGGAAGATGACCTAGCCGTCATGACCAAGTCTCTCCCCGGCTACTCAGAAGACTGAAGATGTCAGAATTCTCCTACCTTTTCCCTTTTTTGCCAAGTCATCTTGTAGGGGACCAGTCAGCCCAGTCCTTTTGTGACCTTTTTGGTCAAAGTGTTTGTAAATATTTCAGTTCTTTGTTATCAGTTTTGCTCGTCAATGAAATGTCAATTTTCTTTTATATCTCTAAATATCCCAATACTTTCTTCCTCTGCCACATAGGGGCATTTGCTTTTGAAAATCTATATTTCAAAAATCTCTTCATCAGCTTCTGTTAAAATCACATCTAAATTCCTGTTCTTTTCAGAATGCGAGACCAATCCTGACATCATTCATGAGAGAAATGATATTACCTATGAGGGCTTTTTCAAAAATCATGAAATTTTTAAAAATCTTCGTTATGACCAAGGAGTTCAAATATTCCTTGGTCTAACCTTTGACAAAAAATCAACCCTCGTGTTGATCATATCTTCAAAAATAAGTTTTTCAAACCATTATATTGAAAGATCAACCCTTATGTTGGTCTTATCTTCCAAAATGAATTTTAAACTTTTATATTCAAAGATCAACCCCTGTGTTGGTCTTATCTTCCAAAAATGGGTTTTAAATCATTATATTCAAAGATCAACCCCTGTGTTGGTCTTATCTTCCAGGATTGGGTTTTAAATCATTATATTTAAAGATCAACCCCTGTGATTGATCTTATCTTCCAAGGTTGATTTTTAACATTATCTTCAAAAGATCAACCCTTGTATTGATCTTATTATTATCAATTTCGAACTGTTATTTTTAGAAATCAGATCTATTGTTGATCTTCTGCTTCAAAATTAGATTTCAAAACCGTTGCCTTCGAAAATTAACCCTCATGATGATCTCTCATGTTTGATTTAAAGGATCAGATCTTGCGCTGATCATTCTTCTTGTGGTGGATTTTCTTCCCCTAAAATGATTTCTCATTTATCCCTTAAATGAACATTTTCCTTTCAAGATCCCATATGCAGGCAGGATCAGAAAAGCTCCTTTTTCTTGAATCTTATAAATTTTTAGTTAAATTTGATATTTTTATCGGTTTCATTCATTTTATTCAAGTTTATATCAATTTTATCAAGTTTTTATTAAGTTTATCAATATTTCCTCAATTCCATTAAATTTTATCAATCTTTTTACCCTTTCAGGTTAAGGGATAAACCTGATGCCTCTTTCCCATGAGATATTTTCTTTATTCTTATTTTTCTCGCTCAGGTTAAGGGATAAACCTGACCCTCGTTGTCCGAGGTATTCCCATTCAGGATAAGGGACAATCCTGAAACCCCTCGTAGGAGCCACAATGCTACCTATGAGGATTCTTTCGTAAATACAAGTTTTTGCCAATCTTTATTGATTCTCTAGATTTATATCAATTTTCCTTCATTTTACTTTTCTTAAAATTAGGATAAAAGGATAATCCTGAAACCCCTCATAGGAGCAACAATGCTACCTGTGAGAATTCCTTTCCAAAATAAATTTTCAAAATTTATTTCCTTTCTTCTTCTCCATTTTTATAAATTTTATTCTTCTCCCCTTTCAGGTTAAGGGGTAAACCTGAATCATTCGTTTCTAAAATTCTCATCAAATGTCTATTCCACTTCCCCTTCAGGATAAGGGAAAATCCTGAAAACGCCGACAAATCATTCTCGATCAAATCTCAAGTATCTTAAAGAATGTCGGTGTCCCCTTTTTCTTCAAATCTCCATCAGAAAACCCAGTACTTACACTAGGGCATTTTTTGAAAAATTCAATACTCATACAGGTAAGCCTAGCACTCGTGCTAGTGTTTGGCTGACCGATCAGTTAGCCCTCAGGTCACAATCTTTCCTCAATTTTCCTCAAATTATGTCAATCTTCCGTCAATTTCTATCCAATTCTCTTTTGAGATTCGAGTTTCGGTTCAAACTTCCTACTTTTTCCTCAAAGTCCGAGCCTTGACTCGAACTCTCCTTCAAAGATCTGGGTTTTAACTCGAGTCTTCCTTCAAAAATCTAAACTTCCAAGTTTCCCTTCAACATTCGAGCTCTGCCTCGAATTTTTCCTATTTTCCTCGAAAATTTGGGTTTTATCTCGAGTTTTCTTGCCTTCAATAAATAAACCTTCAAAGTTTTTTATTCGAGCCCTGACTCGAACCTTCCTGCTTTCCTTCGAAGATTTGAGATTTATCTCGAGTTTTCTTGCCTTCAATAAATGAATTTTCAAGCTTTCCTTTGAGATTTGAGCCCTAACTCGAACCTTCCTGCTGTCCTTCAAAAATTTAAGTTTTATCTCGAGTTTTCTTGCCTTCGATAAATGAACTTTCAAGTTTTCCTTCGAGATTCGAGCCCCGACTCGAACCTCCCAGTTTTCCTTTGAAAATTCGAGTTTTACTCGAATTTCCCTGTTTTCCTTGTAGAATCTGAGTCCTGATACTCTTTTCAAAGGATTACCTTCAAAAGCCAGTTTTATATCAAGCTTACCTTCAGAACTTTAAATTTACATTTTCCTTCAGAATTCAGCCTCATGTTGGATTCTTCCCCAGAATCCCACTGATATGTCAAAACTCGATGTTAAGCAAAGGTTTCATCATCAGGGATTTCAGGAATATCTTGCCAAATTGCCATAAAATAGTTGTTGATCTCAAACTTTTTAAATAAAGAATTTCCTCAAATCTCCTTAGTATTCCTTCTAAAAGGGTGAAACTTCTGTGAAGAAAGGCTCAAACTTCAAATTTTCTGTTGGTCAACCAAGAGGATGAAGAAAGATCTTCGACATGACCGGTAAAGGAAACATTCAATGATGCTGAAAAGCCATAAATGAACTGATATTGATCATAGCTATGGCACATTCTTAAAGATTATTCTTCGGCAGTAAGACAGTGGAAATATCCTGGGCAGTTAGAAAAGAACCTACCCAGTTCATGTCTCCCCAAGTCAGCTAAGCTGCAAATCAAATATCCGCAAAAGGGATCTCTCAATTGTCGTCAAGATGAAGGCGAATTAAGCGAGTAAACCCCCGGGGCCAAAGAAGATTTGAAACATCTCCAAGATGACGGAGTTTGTGAAGGATCCTTCTAGGGAAAGTTCAGATCACCGTTGAGATGAAGGCGAGTGTGATGGACCTACCGACAAACCCTAAATGATATTTGATTTCTACTATCATCTAAAGACCTTTGAGCCAATACCATCATATATAATCCCTGAGAAAAAGAAGGATCGAAACATCTCCGAGATGAAGGAGTTTGTGACGTACCCTTCCCTGAAAAAGAGAGAAAAGTCAGGACATCTCCAAAATGAAGGATGATGTAAAAGCCCAAGAAAGCCCCATGACTCAAAAGAGTGCAAAAAGATCATCCTAGGAAAATGCCCAGGATATCAAACTGCCCAAACTGCAAAGAATCTTCTTCATCTATGTGAAATTCTTCTATCAATATCTTCTCATTTAATTACTTTTATGAAGCTAAGAATATTTTCTCTCCTTTCATATCAATGAAATTGATAGCATCCTTGAAGAAGACCAACAACTAAATTTGACTTTGATCCTGGATTCTATAGAGTTAACCTAGTTGGGGGTAATACTCTAGGCGGAAAAGGAAACATCTTCCAAAAAGTGCTTACCTTAAAATTACCTTGAAGCAACTGTAAATTTTATCATTTTGGCAAAATTCTCCAGCTTTCCTGATAAAGAAATAAGAACTTGACATCTGTTTTGATACATCTTGGTGTTGCCTTCTCCGTCTTTCGCTCTGTCGAGAGACTCGCCTTCTCCTTGATAAAAGGATTGCCTTCTCCGTCTTTCGCTCTGTCGAGCGACTCGCCTTCTCCTTGATAAAAGGATTGCCTTCTCCGTCTTTCGCTTTGTCGAGAGACTCGCCTTCTCCTTAATAAAAGGATTGCCTTCTCCATCTTTCGCTTTGTCGAGAGACTCACCTTCTCCTTAATAAAAGGATTGCCTTCTCCGTCTTTCGCTTTGTCGAGAGACTCGCCTTCTCCTTGATAAAAGGATCGCCTTCCCCGTCTTTTCGCTTTGTCGAGAGACTCGCCTTCTCCTTGATAAAAGGATTGCCTTATCCGTCTTTCGCTCTGTCGAGAGATTGACCTTCTCCTTGATAAAAGGATCGCCTTCCCTGTCTTTTTGCGTTGTCAAAAGATTTGCCTTTCTCCTTGATTAAATGATTGCCTTCCTCATCTTTCGCTTTGTCGAGAGACTTGCCTTCTCCTTGTTAAAAGGATTGCCTTCTTCATATCTTACATTTTACATTCTCCTTGTTAAAAGGATTGCCTTCTTCATAATTCACATCTTACATTCTCCTTACCTAAAGGATTGCCTTCTTCATATCTTACATTTTACATTCTCCTTGTTAAAAGGATTGCCTTCTTCATATTTCACATCTTACATTCTCCTTACCTAAAGGATTGCTTTCTTCATATCTTACATTTTACATTCCCCTTGTTAAAAGGATTGCCTTCTTCATAGTTCACATCTTACATTCTCCTTACCTAAAGGATTGCCTTCTTCATATCTTACATTTTACATTCTCCTTGTTAAAAGGATTGCCTTCTTCATGTTTCACGTTTGCCTTCTCCTGTCAAAAGGATTTGCCCTCCTTCATCCTTCACTTTGTCAAAAGATTCGCCTCCTGTTACCTTATTCATCGTCCATTTTTGTCTCACATCTCCTTACTTTCCATTTCTCACATTTTCCGGAAGAGTTACCCCATTCAGTTGAAGTATCTCTCCTGTCCCATCATGGTTTCGAGAAATCCGTGTGGTCGGTTCCCACTCAGGTTAAGGGTCAAAACCTGTACTTTCTGCGAGAGGTCATTAAATTCAAAAGCTGATTTAGTCTCAGCAATGAGACGTCCAAGTTCACCCCTTTTTCAAAACTTTAGGGAACCCCATTTCCTTCCTCCTTTCGCAAACCCCTTTTCGGATTTGTTCATCCAAACTCCGAAGGTCCCATCATGGTTTCTTCATTCGAGGATTCCATTTTGGTCGTCCCCTTTAAGTTAAGGGTTAAGCCTGAACCTCGCCCCTCGAGGTATTTTTCCTTTTTCAGGTTTGTGTTAAACCTGAGTCTTGTTTCGACGAGGTGTTTTCCTCCAGTCCCATCATGGTTCTTCCCATCGAGGAATCCATGCTTTGTATATCCATCTAGAATAAAATCCTACTTTAGCTTCATCTCATGAGGCATTTTCTCAAAAATGTTCCATCAAGACCCTTATATTTTTCTTCCCCCATTCAGGTCATTTTGAGATGTCCTCGTCCCATCTAGGTTAAGGGCTAAACCTGCATCATTCCAAAAAGTTGATCTCGCCTTGCTCATAAGACTTGATCAAAATCCTTATCCTTCACCATTTTCGGGATCTTCACCCAAAGTCCCATCACGATTTCCTCATTTTCTACTCAATCATATCACTTTCGAGGATTTCGTCTTCCCCCAAGCCATTCAAGGACAAAGTTTTAAACCTGAAAACCATGTCTTTTAAATCAAATTCTTCCACACCCAGTTCAGATCTACTGACCAGCATTTTAAAAAATTTGGAGTGTTATCTTTGCCACTAAGCTCGGCCTTCAACCGGCTTAGTAGCAAAGAGGGGCATCTGTGAACACCCCAAATTTTTCAAAATCTTTTAAATATTCCCTTTTTGCCCTTGATATCATTTCCTAAGCAATTAAGTCACTTTTTAAATATAAATTCCAATACATTTCTCAAGTTTTACTGTCTGACTTGGTTTCGGATCCGGACCCATTGTCCAGATCCAAATCTGAGTCTCATTGTCCAAATTTTAAATTAAAAATTATAGAAAATACCAAAAATAGTTTTAAATAGCTCGGACAGTCCATCCGACATCCGTTTGGATCCATCACGTTGTATTTCTCGATTCGGGTATCAAAACTCGAACATTTTCTCAAAACCTGGGTCCAAACCCCTTTTTTCTGAAGAATTTTCCCCAAAATGGCCCAAAATTCTCGGGAAAACATTTTTTTTAAATATTTCTCAGAAAAATATAAGAATTTAGTGTTTAAACTTTGTTTTCATAAAATCTTAGTTTTCTATTTACAAAAATACAAAAAAATTGGAAAAACGACACAAAAATCAAAAAAATGGGAAAAATATAAGGAAAGCAAATGGTTTTTAAGAATCGAACTTTGCTAACAACCTCTCTTGAAACCTCTATTTGAAAGCAAAACCATTTTTTTAGGAAATTTATGAAAAGGAGACCCCTATAGGGAATTTTAGAAAAATTACAACGGCCACTCCCATCGCCTCTTCTTCCCCACTGAGTGACCATCCATCTACAACCGAACTCCATCGACCCTTGATCTCCAACAACTCGAGTCGGCTTCTTCTTTAAGAAGGGGTCGCTTGTGCCTCTTCAAGGGATCCGTCTCCTACCTCTCCACCGATCATCTGTTCTTCTTCTTCATGCCTTCTTCTTATTCCCTTGGGTTTCCTCATTTGGATGGAAGCCGACTGATCTTCGCATGAATCAACTACATCCAGAGAGAAAGAGCCTCCCTCTCTTTTCAATCCCTACAATAACCAGGTAAGACCTCCCCCTTTTCATCTTTTTTTTTTTCTTAAGCATCTTCGTATATTTCACCTCTGTTTCGATTCTGGTCCATCTCCACCTCTCCACTTGCATTCTTCATCCATCTTCACCATTGCATCTCTGAAATGCTTCTTTCCCTTTCCTCTTTTTGTCATTTCTGTTTCTGATTATTTTTCACCAACTGAGGGAGATCGACTGTAGCAGGATTACGGTAAGTACTTTTTTTTATCTTCCCTTTCTTTCTTTCTTTTTTTTCTCTAGTTTTCCCATCTTCTTCATAAAAGCGTCCTTGGTAGCATCGAGTTGCCTATAGCAACGTCGATCTACCTATACGCAATATCAACGGAGTGATCCGACTAACATTTGTTTTGTCTCTTTTTTTTTTATTTTTTTGTATTAATTGGTTCAATTTTTCCCTGTACTCGGATCTAATTTCTTATGATGATTTTACTCACCATATATGTATTCGATTCCTTTTCTTTTCTTTTTTTTTTCTTTCTTTTTCTTTTTTTCTTTTTTTTGCATTATAATTTCCTATGCCTGCTTTGATCTCCAAAGTTATATCAGATTTTCCCTTTCGTTTTGATTCCCTATTTATATTTGGTTTTCTATTCTGACAATCCATTTCGTTTTCTGTTGTTCTTTTTTTTTTTTTTCCTTTTCTCTGTTTTCAGTTTAATTGCTCATAGCATGCGATTTTCTATTGGCCCTATCGATTTCCTATGACTATTCTAATCTTTGATTTATATTCATTTCACGCCATTCATTATATTGCCTGTATTTAAATTAGTATTAGATTTTTCTTTTCTGTTTTTTTTGCTGAATAGTAACATTTGGAATTTTATTTTTTTTCGCTCGTTTTGTTATAGCATCATCACCCTCTCTTCCTCCAGCATTAGTCTAATTGAACTCAGCATCCACGGTTAGTTTGAAAGTCAAATTTTGCAATTCGTGATAATCCCTTTTAGATTTGCTAACAGATTTTGATCTGGTATATATCATCTGAGTAATGCTGAACTTCATCCCTAGCTTCCCCATTGTCGTATATCTCTGATTTTTTTTTTAATCATTCCTTTCATAACGCAGCATCATTTTTTTTTACCGTAGCTTTCTTCTCCTTTTTTTTTTTCTTCTCTTTCTTCTCTTTCTTTTTATATCCTATGAGAGTGTGTGGCATTCCTTTACCATTCTGTACAACATCTTTTGTTCCTGTAAACTTTTTATATTGCTTAAAACAATAACCTACATTGATTGGGTTTAGCAATCGTTTTATGTTTGCTTACAAAATCAACTTATGCCCAAACCTATTGATTGGATAAAATAATCTCATCATCGTCCCTGCATACACATGAATGATACAATTTTTTTTACTTTTACTTTTATTTTTATCTCTACGTCATTATTTTTTAGCATTAAGCATACCCCTTTATGAATGGTAAATTGGTTTCCTTATCATACATTTGGTCCTAGTGAGTATTGAACCCCATGTTAATAAATAAAAATCTGGGAGAACTTTCCTCTATATGACTTTTCATCACTTACAGAGAAATTCATGATGATACTGAGATAACTTTCTGTGTCCTTTCAGCAGCCTCACAATCATCTGTAGCTATCCCAGAAGATTGAAGATGGTGTTGTTGTAGACTTATGTTAAAATAGCATAAAACGATCATCTGAAGGGCTATGTGTAATCCATACATAGGTAAAGTTGAAGTATATAGACTGTAAAATGGGCCCTATCTGCAATCTCTCTTTGAAGGCTATTGTATCATTACATTTGAAATTTGAAGGTCACCTCCTTTTAGAGTTTTCATGTTCATGTTGTCTTGCAAACTCACAGATCAGCTGACGAGTTTGAAATGTGTTTATCACCATCTTGTTGAAAATCCTGTCGAATTCATTAGCAGGGAATGCACATGAATGACAGATTTAGAGTATTAGCATAAAAAACTGCTTACAGGTATTAGAATTAATGTTATTATTGCAGGATTAAAATCTTTTTCTAGAAAGCACATTCAGCAGACAGGGGATGGCTGAAACCTATTTATCTCACTCTTCTATTGCAATAAACGTGATGGTCTCTCGTATTATATGATGTTGTTCTTATGTGAAGTCCCATGAATAAACAGTGTGTTGGCTAAGAAATATTTTATATATTATGGTTTAACTGAATTTACCCGGTCGTTTTGTTTTTGTAGAAGATCCCACCACAGTTGTACGGCATGGTTGGGGTATATGGTCGACTGTGCATGTTACACAGGTACAGGAGGTTTGTTATCAACAATCTGGGGTTTGATGGTGGTTACAGGGGTGACAGATGTAAAATGGCTAAACTGGATGGTCAATTATTCAGTTTTGATTTGCATACTAAATTCATGCTTGAATATACCATAGTTCTGTATATATGTTTCACCTTCACCCACTTCACCCCACGTCCATACCCTTACACAACATTTTTTTTTTCTTTTACTGTCCCCACCTTCCAGCTCCAGCACACCTCCATTTGCATTATTTCATCTACTTGCAGCCCTACACACAGCCTAAACTTCACCACCACTATTCACCCCAGCTTCTTTCACTGCAATTCCACCCACTTCTCCCCTACTGAGGCTGCCTCCGCAGCACCAAACCTCCATCATCTCCAGCAGTACCTTGTCACCTACATATTCCATTATGAATTTTACATTCATATTGTATATTACCTCTGTATCTCACACCTTTCCCCTTTTAAATTTGCTATATATAAATTCATTCATTTTTGCTGCTAAAGGTATTGTTCATTACAGTCCCTTGCACTCAGCAGCAGAAATTCTTTAAAGACTATGGCTCTCATTCACCTGTACTGTTATTGCTCTCATTTCTGGACACCGGCAGCATTGCTAGGCCCTGCCGTAGCTCTCATATATTCACAAGCAGTGCCAACCACTGCTGTGATTCCATTATCACTCCATCACTGCTGACCCACATCAGTCACTTCTCCATCATTTCCACACTTTTGTAGTATTTGCCTAGCACCCACGTTTATGACATCCTTCATAGTATGTCATTCAAGCTTTTCACAAACAGATCATCAGCCTCTTAGCTCCAGCTGCCCATCATCCCTCCCATGCCCTTCTTTACCTACAGCAAGACAATTGTTGTAATATTCTACATACCATCATACCTTCACACCACCTCCTGTAAAACTTCCAACATCACTTACATAGACTGGTGTACCCTAGAGTCGTGCCCACCTTCCCGCAACTACATATGCATTACAAACCATTCCCATAGTTGCCTACACATTTACCTACATGCAATATTTCATCATCCTCTCTGCATCTATACAAACCATCACCTTTCATTTCCTGCAACAACATCTATTGGCTGTAGCTCATAGCACCCATCCTCCATAAACCACTGTGTTTTGCCACAGTATAAAGGTGGATGTTATATCAATTCAGCACCTCTTCCACCTACCATCCATGGCAATCACTTGCTTTTAGCCCAGCTGCAACACTACAGCACCAGTGGGCTGCTTTCCCACCTGTATATCTTAACATATTAATGTTCATGATAAGGATTACCTCTGGAAATCATATATAGAAATCGATGGATAAATACATCTATTATGTTGTACTTCTCATAAGCTATATATACCTACCTATACATACATACACCCATATGTATATATATGTGTACGCACGTATTTACATATATGTGCCATCTTTCCATCCTTTTCGTCATATCCTTTCACTATTTGATTTCCATACATATGTGATTTTCCTTCTCTTTTCATTACTAACCTGGTTGTTTTGCAGGAAACATATGGAAAAGGCTATTATTTGAAATTGTAAATTTGATTTTATGAGTTGTAATAGCTAGATCTAAATAAGAATTTATGTTTCCTGCTTTAGGTAGAATGAATGAGCATTTGTAAACATCATGAATTGCTCATTTTCATGCATTCTTTTCCTTTATTTCTCAAATTCTCACAATGGTGAAACACGAATGGCACGTGCACCATTTTTGTAAGAGGTAATTAATCCTAAGTTGATGATCCACATCAATGGCCATAATCTGGGTGTAGACAAAACTTAAGATTTTTATCTTTTATGAAATAACACTGGATCCATTTTCAAAATTCATCATATTTCCTTAAATATTTTCTCCTTTTATCAGAATTTAACTTAAAATTAACTCAAAATATATACCAATGGCCATAGTCAGGGTATATTGAGAGTTAATTTCATTTTAAATTCTATAAAAGCACCAAAATGTATTTTATTCTTCACTTGAATCTAAATATAGATTATTATATAATACATCCAATGACCATAGTCAAGGATGTATTATATCATCAATCTTATTTTAATTCATCCAAAGAATGAAATAGCTTTTCAAAATCCAATTTCAAAATTCTTTAAATTCATTCATCATTTAGGATAGAACTGCATCATGTTTTCAAAAATTTCCTTTTTCAAAAACTCCAAGTGATGTAAATATCTTCCTCAATCTATCTTCAATCCTTATAAAATCCAATTCATCCTTTCATTTTCAAATTCAAATTCATTTTCAAATCTCAAAGTTCAAATTCAAATTCAAATCAGATTTCAAAGTTCAATTCGACTTTGAAATTCCAAATTCATTTTATATTCAAAACTCTAAATCAAAATCAAAGTTCAATTTCAATTTTGAGACTCTTGATTCATCTTTTAAATTCCAAATTCCAAAAATTCAAGGTCTAATTTGACTTTGAAATTCGTTTGTATATTCAAATTCTAAATTTCAAGTTCAATTTAATCTTCTGAATTTAAATCCAAATCCACTTTTAGGATCCAGGATTCAACACTTAAAATGGATCTCAGACTTCAGATCCAATCCCTCTTTTAGGATCCAGACCCCAATTTCACTTTGGATCTTAGACTTCAGATCCAATTCCTCTTTAGGATCCAAAATCCAATTCCACTTTTGGATCTCAGACTTCCGATCCAAATCCATTTAGGATCCAGAACCAAATTCTACTTTGGATCTTAGACTTCAGATCCAATTCCATCTTAGGATCCAGAGTCCAACTCTACATTGGATCTCAGACTTCAGATCCAAATCCATCTTAGGATCCGAGACTTCTGATCCAAATCCATCTTAGGATCCAGAACCCAATTTTATCTCGGATCTCAGATTTTAAATTCATCTTTAGATCCAATTCCATTCCCAATTCTAGATTTTAAATCCAAGTTCATTTTCAGATCTCATCTAAACTCCCTAAATCCACTTCTATTCTTAAATACCATTTGATCATCTCAGATCCATTCCAAACTTAAAAATCCAAATTCAATTCCATCTCAAGTATTCATTTCTTTTTTTCAAATTCAAATTCAAAGCCCATTTTAATTTTGAAACTTCATTTCCTTTCATTTCAAAGCTTCAAGTCATTCTTTCTCATTTATTCTTCCAATCCTGATTTACTTCAAGAACTCCTCTGATCTATCTCAAGTTCTAAAGTTAGATTAAATCATTTCTTCACTCCTTTACCAAGTTCATCTCAGAATACTTGGAAATTTCTAAATCAATTTTCAAAAGAGCATACATCCTTGCATTGCACAAGTATGATTCTTTGTGCATTTAGAGTTAGGATAAATTCTTAGATTATATTTAGGCAAAGCAAAAGGCATAGATTCGATCCTTGGTTCGATTACCCCTGGTAAAGGCGCCAAGAACGGTCGAACCTCGTACCGACGAGCGAATCCCGTCTCTCCATTTTCCCGCAATATTTTCAAAAACGGAGGCGAGTAATTTTCTAAATGTTTTCAAATAAAGGTCAAGTGAAAACCGCGCAAAAGAGTTCCTCTTCTCTTTCTTTCTCTTCTTTTCTCTTCTCTCTTTCTTTTTCCTTCTTTTATTCTTCTCCCTTTAAAAAGGAGGAGAATAGAGGTTAGAAAAGGGAAAAGAGAAGGGAGAGAGAGAAACCAATAAGAGAGGAAAAATTTTGCGATGATCACAGTACAGGTGATGATTAGGTGCTTAGCAGGCGATGACGCGATTGCGAGATGTCTTCAGGATCCACTGTTACCCCTCACAACTCTTGTCCTGATCGTTTTGGGTTTTTGTTACGAATTTCTTAAGGAAATCCAAATTTTGTACAACTTAAAAACTATTTATAATATGAATGTTTTTATCTAGATATTTGCAAGTTATGCCTTTGTCTTTTTGCTCTTTTAGCTAACATGCCCAAGATTGTCGACTTGCTCTCTTTTCTTTTAAAGAAATGCTTCCGCTGATTTTATAAATAAACTCTAAAAATAAAAATGATTTTCTAGCCTTTAAACCATTTTCAAAAGGTTTACAAGTTCAAAATTTTTGGGCGTTACAACTTTTGGTATCAGAGCCGAAGGTTATACAGTGATTCTTGGACATCTGACATCCGCATCGCGCTGTAAATAATCTTTTTTTTTTTTACTATTAAATTTAGCATACCTTACATGAGTAATTGAGATCTCTTAAAGAATATGAATCCTTCGGACGGTGCGGAGTACGTATCAGGCAGAGGCGCACGACGGATGCGTTGCCGTTCAAGAAGGGGAAGAAACCCTACGACTTTTCGTCACGACCGTGAAGGGTCCCGAGCTAAGTTTTGGGCAAGAAGGCTGAATCCTCCTACTTTTGTAACGCCCCAAAATCGTGGACTTGAAACCTTTTATGAAAAAGGTTGAAAGGTTTGAAATCAATCATTTATCAGAGTTTAAAACAGAAGTTCAGCGGAAGATCATGTTCAAAACAGCAAGTCCCTAGACCTTGGGCGCATTACAACATAAATGCAGACTTCCCCTTACAAACCGATTTGCAGTTCAAATATATATTTTATTGAAATGAAATAAAGAACCAAGTTTTAGTAATACAGTTTTAGAAATCCAGAGTTCTAATCAAAAGAGATGCTTTCAAAGAAACTTTATACCACATCTATCAAAAGTGTCCCAGAAGCGCAACGTCAGGAAAGGGCCTTGCCATGAATGCATCACGTCATCGTGCCATCGCAAGCTGTCTCAACCTGTCCAGCACCTGCTTATGAAATGGGTCAGTCTCACAATAGACTAGTAGGGGTGCAAAGGACAAGAAAGAACAAAAGCTGCAATAAGTAAGATAAACGCTAGCTCTAGCAGGAACAAGTACGACTAGTAGATCTAACCAAACATGCTGTAGAGTAAGCAAGGCTCTAGTCAGGCAATGTAACGCCCCAAAATTTCAAACCTTATAATTTCTTTGAAATAGTTAAAAAATTCCTTTTTTTTACAGAGTTTGTTTTTAAAATTAGCGGAAATGATTTCTTTAAAAGAAAAAAAGCAGGATTGACAACCTTGGGCACGTTAGCGAGAAAACAAAGATTTACCATGGACAATCTGCAATAATACTTTAGGAAACCATTTCTTCTATTTAAAGAGAGTATCAAGTTTGTACAAAATTTGGATTTCCTCAAGGGAAAACCGTATCAAAAACGAAAAATGTCCAGGAGAAGAACTACGAGCAGAAACAGTGGATCCTTAAATCATCTCGCAGTCGCGCCATCGCCTGGTGCACCTATTCATCACATGTACCCATGAAATGGGTTAGTTTTGCGAAAAACTAGTAGGAGAGTACAAAGACAGAAAGAACTAAATTAGGCATAGATAATTTATGCAGCAGGTAGTAACGAGCAAACTAAGCAGATAGACTAGAGGAACAAGCTAAGTACAACAAACTGAAAAGGGTGAGCATGCTCAATTTAGTTATTACTTGATAACCGGCCATGCGGGTACATACATGGCACGTGAGTCAAAACAGTCGAGTCCAAGCCGAGTGTTCATTATGTTAAGTATTTTAAGATACCTCGGTTGTCTGACTGAATCCTATTCCTATGGAGACGACCGATGGTTGAGAGAGTAAGTCCCCAAGGCCTGATAAGGATGCATCCAACTTCTGCAAAAGTGTTAGGTTAACTTATGTAGCCCCTATCCCTCCTCCTAACCTCCGATGACTGGGGAAAAATGGGCCTTTTGCCCTTTTAAAAAGCCATAAATGGTCTGTCCATCGAAGTTGGTGCCCTTTGTCCTCTCTCTTGACGAAGCCAGGTTGAATTGAGCGTGACGGGGTTTCTTAGTCGTTGCCTCATTCTTCATGCTCTGGTCCATTAAACCGAAATGAGCATCTTGCCTATGAAGGCGATCCCATTTTTATATGTGTTTTCAACAACGTGCACTAAGCACTAATCGAGGTCATAAGACTCTCTCATCCAATCGTTGTAGTACTAACATGCCTCGCATGTTCAAGAGTACACTTTACGAGGAAAGGGATATAGGTCCTTAATAGGAGCCTTGGGAGTGTGTTTCGCAGAGATATAAGGTTTTTAAAAAGCTATTTTAACATTTCAAATCTTTCGAAACGACACACAACTTGCCAACATATGACATGTGATTTTCTCAAATCTGACAACTGATGACACAGTGTCTAGGTGCTATGCAAGTCACGATACTGGTTTTGGTAAATGGGCTTCACAAATGAACCCATCACCCAACAACTTGATCTTGCACCAGATCAAGGGTTTTCCCAAAACATATTGGGTAAAAAAATAAAGGAATAGGTATTCCTTCTGAATACGCTGTGTCGATGGCAAGGCAAGAACGAAAGACAATAATGCGGAAAGCAAGAGCCTGGGCGCGAAGCGTGACGGCAAACAGAAACAAGAAATGCGAAAACAAAGGATAAGGATCGTGAAACCGCGTCCTTGAATTAAAGACAGTAAGTAGTAAATACGAAAGCAAAAGCCTCGGCGCAAAGCGCGACGGCAAACTGAAATAGGAATGCGAAAGCAAAGGACAAGGATCACGAAACCGCGTCCTTGAATTAAAAGACAGTAAGTAGTAATTGCTAAAACAAAAGCCTGGGCGCAAAGCGCGTCGGCAAACAGAAATAGGAAATGCGAAAGCAAAGGACAAGGATCGCGAAACCGCGTCCTTGATTTAAAAGTGTACTTATATACGTATATGTATAAAAATATATCATTAAGTCCTTTCGATCTTTAATTATTTAAGCTTGATTTAATTATTTAAGTCCTTGTGCAACTTCTCCTACCTTGGGGTATTGTGAGAAAGAAGCCGTCTACGAACGTAGGTGATCGTCGGTTTAGTTCGTGGGGCGCGAACGGGCTCCATTGCGTAACACTGCAAAAGTACGTTGTTTAGCATGCATAAAATGAATAAAGATAGGGAGAAAACTCGGTTTCTTCGCAACTCAACGAGGGGTCATTGGCCCCTATAGTTGCGAAAGAGAACGGGGTAGGGTCCAATGACTCATGTCGTTAAAGGAGATGGGTACAGGGGCCATCGGCCCCTGTCGGATATCTAAAGGAGGGCAGGGGCCATCGGCCCCTGCCGTGATAACAGTAAGAGGGGCAGGGGCCTTTGGCCCCTGCTGAGTCTTCAAAAGGAGGGGCAAGGGCCTTCGAGGCCCTTGCTGGGTTTTAAAGGAAGGAGGGGCAGGAGCCAGCTCTTTAAAATTAAGGGGAAAGGGCCGATGGCCCCTGCCAAAGAAATAGGGAGGGGGAGCGCAGGGGCCAAAGGCCCCTGTCGAGCCTTTGCTCGACAGACAAAGAGACAGGGGCCAGAGGCCCCTGTCGGTTAAAAGAGGGGCAGGGTCCATTGGCCCCTGCACGGTTTCTGAGAGGTGAGGCAGGAACCTTCGGCTCCTGCCTCCTTTCTCAAGGAGAGGGGTAGGGGCCATCGGCCCCTACATGAAAGGGAAGGGCAGGGGCCATGGCCCTTGCCAGAATGATGAAAAGGGCAGGGGGCGGAGCCCCCTGCCTACTAAGAGGATGAGGACAAGGGGGGCGGAACCCCTTGCCTGCTGAAAAAGAGGAAGGCAAGGAGGCGGAGCCCCTTGCCTGACGGAAAAGGGAGGAGGAAGGCTCGGCAGGGGCAGCCGGTCGCCTGCCGGCCTTCCGGCAAATCAGAGGAAGAAAAGAGGGGTGGTCTACCTGGGCTGCTGAGGGAAGGGAGGTCGCCGGTAAGGGGGGGGGCTCTGATTTCAAGGCCATAGTCTTGCTATCGGGGGCAATTTGGTCATTTGACCTCAATTTCGAAATTCTAAACCCTAATTTCCATATTTTTAATCATGTCACATCATATTTAGTTTGATTTATCTTCATTTGAATTTCAAAACTTGCATTTTATAAAATATCTTTCTGAAAACCCTGATTTCAAGGCCATAGTCTTGCTATCAGGGGTATTTTGGTCATTTTGACCCCAATTTCGAAATTTCAAATTCCATTTTCATATATTTTCAATTTTATTTCATATTTCATCATTTTGATTTAAGGGAATCATGAAAAAGGCTTATATCTAGCAAAATCCAGTAATTTCTAGATATTACTGGATAAACCTAGAAAAGCCAACATATCTTCACTAACAAGTTTTCTAGTTTTGCAGGAACATTGAAGACTTTACTTTCTTTTAAATTCCTGTATTTAAATTTGATTAGTGATGTAATTGTAATTAATTTTGGAATAAGAATTTCAATTCTTGCATAGAATAGGATGCATTGCATATAGTTTTAAGCTTTGATATATAACTGTTATGTATGCCAATTCATGCATATTTTTACCAATTCACTATGGTCTACACGAATGGCACGTGCACTAGCTCTTATGGAGTTGACAAACTTGGTGGAATTTGTATTTATGGCCATAGTCAGAATACGAATGATACCCAGATTTGTAATCTTCGTATTAGCCACATTCAGCCTACACTCTTAGGCTAACTTCAAAATGCACTGCATTTCTCAAAAATACAAAAAAGATTTTCTCAATTCCTCAAAATCAAGTCTTTCAAATCCATATTCATTCAATTCATGCATTTGCAAATTCCAATTTCAATTCAGAGAAATCAATTTTCTCAAAAATTTCCTAAGTCTTATTCAAAAATCGATTTTCTCAAAATATGGATTTGCCAATGATATTTCAAGTATTTCCCAAGTTCCAGATTTGATTTTTTTGGTTATATTTTCAATTTCAAAGTTTGAATTCAAAGAAATCAAGTTTTCCAAAGCTATTTCACATTTCTGAAAATCAATTTTCACAAAATCCTTATATTTCTTCAGAAATTGATTTTCAATTTCTTAAAAATAGTATCTCAATCATGATTCACGATTTTCAAAGAGTTTATATTCCAAGTATTCCAATATTCAAAGCAAACATCATGTTTTCAAATATGCATTTTCAGAAATTCATAGCACATGCCTGATTCTTTGTGCATTTAAGAAATGGAATACGATTTAGACAAGTTGAGCAAAGCTAAGCACACAATTGATCCTTGGTTCAATTACCTCCGGTAAAGGCGCCAGGAACGGTTGAACCTCGTATCGACAAGCGAGTCTCATTTTTCGGAATTATCCCGCATTTTAAAACGGAAGCGAGTTATTTTCAAAATCTTTTTCAAAGGTCAGCTTGACTCGCAAAAGTTAAAAATTTTGCGATGATGACAGGTTTGGCGACCGTGATGGGACCTGTCTTCGCCTGATCAATTGTGTGCTTGACTTAGTTCAAATTGTCAAAATCATGTTCCATGGAATGTCAGCTTTTATTTCATAATATCATGTGAACCTAAGAGCCTAGACTCAAACCCAGCTGACATGAATTGCATATAGACTAAGTATGGTTTGGTAGGATCATATTGAGGAGAAAATTTCCATGCTCACATAGACTTAGGTCTAATGCAACCCTCCTCAATCTAGGTTTGATTGAAAACAATGTTTGCTTCTTCAAATTTTTCAAAATCTCTATCTCTTTAGGTTTTAGAGCCTTCTGATTTTCTTGCATGTGATCATGTTTTCAAAAACCACCCCACCTATCTTTACCCGGTCTTCACGTTGCTGGGCTTTCTTCCAAAACCATAGTTCGGGACAAAGCCTCACAACTGGGTCACCTATTTGGGTGAAAACCCCCCTGCCACGTACCAAGGGCCATAGTCCAACGTATATCGGCAGGTGCTCAAGGATGTTGGAAAACTTGAACCTAGAACCAGAGAAATTGATTTTATGCCATGTACATTGAGCCTTGGCTTGAGTATATAGGCATAGCATGATTGGACACAGATGATCTGAAACTTAGAGTTAGAATTAAGGTCCTACAACTATTTCAAAATGTGTGCATCTAGAGTCAACTTTTAGGGAATGTTGTATGTGCATACTTGTTTGTGCAGAATGTGTTATAGCCATTTCCTTTTTATTTTCCATATTTTCCCAATTTTCTAAAATACTGGACGATTTTTCAGAAATCCCCAATCCATTTCCATATATTGTCCATGTTTTAAACCTTGAACGATTTTTCAAATGCTCATTTTCCATTTTATGAAGTATTCCTTCATATTTCATCAAACCTTGGACGATTTTCCAAATTCCTCCATTTTCCTCAAAACTCCAGGTGATTTCCCATCTTTCCTGTCTTCTGGATCTTGAATTTCCTGCTTTATTTTTATCCTGCCTGCATTTTTCTCAAATTTCATGTATTCTCCTGAGTCTTACTCCAATTTTCCATGTTTTTCAGTCCGATGGCATCCAGTCAGCTTGATTTAGTCTTCTCTAAGGGTCACATCTCCTACGAGGTGCGACAAAGTCTTCCTGAACATCGAGTCCTCAACACCAGATCCTTCATTCCCCGGTGGTACTATTCATGGCTCAAGAACTTCTATCGTATGTTTCCGGACCATTTGGACAATTGTGGATTGGAACTGGCATTTGCAGTAGGAAAGCATACAGTCAATGGCAATTTGATTCATGCACTAGCAGAGCGGTGGAATCCGAGCACTTCTACTTTTTGGTTCCCATGGAGCGAGATGATAGTGCTGATAGATGAATTTTCAGAAATCATGGGATTGCCCGAGCCAGCCGGTCAGCCTAGAGATCCATTGAAGAAACAATTTTTGATTAATGTCAAGGGTCTGGACCCTAAGGATGCTTTAGCCTGCATGACAGGACGTAAGTCTTGGTCTTTGATCGAAGAAGATGGAAACAAATATATGGACCTTCTCGAAATCTACAAACAGTATGGGACATTTGTGGAAGTCAGTTCCTTATCTCGAACAGCTCGAGAAAGAATTCAGCATGCGATGGTTCTGTGCACGGTGGGATTAACTTTCTTTCCCGATGGATGGAATTATATAGATATCAGAATAGTTCAGCTTCTAAGGAGATGGAGAAGTCGACAGACCAGCCGCCTCTTGATAGCCAGGCACCACACCTGAAGACATGGCTCAGATCGTTAATCAGGTCATGACCAATGCTCCCATAACCTTCTCAGATGAGGATCTGCCAAAACCTCACGCATTTCATAACAATGCCCTGTACATTATAGTGCGAACCCGGGGAATGACTATACCCCACGTGCTTGTAGATGGAGGCAGTAGCCTCAACATTTGTCCTGAAATGATTGCCAAGGCTCTGGGTATAAAAGAAGAAGAGTATACACCGGATCTGATCACCATTTATGGGTTCGATAATCATGGACAGACAACAAAGGGAAAGATCTTCTTGGAAATATTTATCAACTACTTTGTTCATACAGTGCTTTTCCATGTCGTTAACGTGCCGCCAACGTATAATCTTCTCCTGGGGAGAACAAGGATTCATAACGCCAACGCCGTACCATTCACTCTGCATCAAATGGTCTAAAGGTGGCATGATAACTACTGTTTTGGGGGAAGATCCTGAAGAGAGGCTACCTCAGCCTATGATCCCTAGGCCAACTTATACTGCTGATATCCCCAACATTAGGGAAAGTGAAGAGGTTGTTCTCAGTGAAAGCCCTGAAATGCTAAAGTTAGAAGCAGCATCAGAGACAAACCACACAGCAGCGATGGTCCAATGGCAAGGACCACATTTCTTTAAGATCGGAGGTTGTCTCGATTACAGTACTTTCAAGGACCATCCTCTTTTCCCGCAGTTTGTTAGAACCAAGAAAGGGTTTGACCTGTTACTGAAGCATGGTTATCAGTCTTTCAAAGGATTGGGCAAGAATAAAGATGGCCGACTAGAGCCAGTGGTCCCTGATCATCATCCGCGTAGGGCGGAATTGGGATTCATGGGCAAAAGATCTCACAAAAATATTGTCTTCATTAAAGAGATCCATTCAAAATTTTCTACCATCTGTCTTTTCTATTTCATTCATTTGATTTCTGCAGTTTGTAGGAACAATGTCCCATTTCAGTTCATTTTAAATGTCTTCATTTCATTTCAACTCTTCAATAAAGTTATCAATTTTCTTGTCTATCTGGATGTCATCTTTCTCTTATTCCTCTGCAATTTGTCTTCAAAATTCATTGTTCTTATCTTTTTTTATTCTCATGCAATTTATGTCATAGTGAATGAACTTTTTCTAAAAGCTATTCATTTTCAAAATTTCAGAATGTCTTCTCAACCGATAAAAAGATTAGTCATCAATCCTTCAATCCTATCAAAACCGGCAAAGATACATCGGGTCCGGGCAAGAGCAGAGGACAGTAAGGTCACAAAGCAGTCAGAAGAAATGGCAAAATTTGATTCGTCGCTTCCAAAGTTGCCAGAATTTGCAGCGATTCAGAAACAAGATGACCCATCGACCCTAGTCCAGGATCCGACTGAGGACATCAATATTGGTTCAGCAGATAGTCCGAAAATTCTCAAGATCGGCACAAGCCTAAGTACATATGAGAAGGAAAGGCTCATCGACTTTCTCAAGCAGTATCAAGAAGTATTCGCATGGACTTATAAAGATATGCCAGGTTTAGATCCTAAATTGGTGGAACAACGACTCGTTCTGAAGCCTGATGCGAAACCTGTTAAGCAAAAGTTAAGAAAAATGGATCCTCGAATCGAGCAACAGGTCAAGGAAGGACTTGAGGACTTGCTTAAAGCAGGATTCATTCGAGCAATAGATTATCCGGACTGGTTGGTGAATATCGTTACAGTTCCCAAGAAAAATGGCAAAGTGCGAATTTGTATTGACTTTCGCGATCTTAATAAAGCTACTCCGAAGGATGACTATCCACTCCCAAATATTGATCTCCTAGTTGATAGCACGACTGAGCATGCCATATTCTCCTTCATGGACGGATACTCCAGATATAATTAGATCAAGTTGGTCGCTCATGACCAATCCAAAACATCCTTCACTACGCCATGGGGCACTTTCTGTTATACAGTCATGCCGTTTGGGCTCAAGAATGCTGGGGCAACCTATCAACGTGCAATGGCTGCCATTTTCCATGATCAGATGCATAAGACTATGGATGCATACGTTGATGACATCCTGGTCAAATCCAAAGAAGAAGAAGATCATATTGATGCTTTAAGTCAAGTCTTCAAGCGACTCATTCTTTACATAATGAGACTCAATCCTCAGAAATGTGTCTTCGGGGTTGAATCAGGCAAATTGCTAGGCTTCTTGGTTAGCAAAAAGGGGATAGAAATGGATCCCGCTAAAGCAAAGGCCATCATTGACATGCTACCTCCAACTACTCTTAAGGAATTGCGTAGTCTTCAGGGACGTATGCAATCAATTCGAAGATTCATATCCAACCTTGCCATGAGATGTGAACCTTTCAATCATCTACTCAGAAAAAGAAGCCTTGGTACCAAGATATTAAAAACTTTATTGAAATTGGTGAGCTTCCACCAGAACTATCAAAGAAGGAGCAAAAAGCAATTCAGCATATGTCCGCCCGCTATTTTATCCTTGCCAATGTTCTTTATCGTCGTGGGTTCAGTTTTGAGTATTCCAGGTGCTTAGACGAAGAAGAAGCCAAAGAAATCGTGCGAGAAGCGCATGAAGGTATTTGCGATGGTCATGTTGGCTACCAAACCCTTGTTAAACAAATCATTCGGGCAGGATACTATTGGAGAACCACGCAGCAAGACTGCTATCGTTTTGTGAAGAAGTGCATTCAGTGTCAGATGCACGCACCTTCTATTTATGCGCCAACCACGTACTTGCAATCAGTCGTGTCTTCATGGCCATTTTCTATGTGGGCCTTCGACGTCGTAGGACCCATCACCCCTTCAACTTCCAATGGTTATAAATATTTTCTTGCCGCAACAGAGTATTTCACCAAATGGGTTCAAGCCGTCACTCTGCGTACAGTGGAAGGCCGACATGTAGTCTCGTTCATTCATAAGAACATTCTTTGTCGTTTCGGTATACCGCACGACATCGTGTTAGATAATGGTACTCATTTCAAGAATGAGAGAATGAAGATCTTTTGTTCAAAATTCAGAATTCATCATCATTTTTCAGCTCCTTATTATCCACAAGGAAATGGTCAGGCAGAAGCAACCAACAAGAGTTTGATTCGCATCTTGGAAAGAACCGTTGAGACGGGTCGTGATTGGCACGAGAAAATCCATGATGCACTTTGGGCATATCGAACTACCATTCGAACCCCAACCAATGAAACTCCTTCAGAACTTGTTTATGGGACTGAGGTGGTGTTACCTCTTCATGTTCAGAAGCCCGCCCTTAAGTTCGCATCTCTTTTAGAGCTACCACTCGATTAGTATCAGCAATAGAGATTGGTACAGTTGGATTTACTCGATGAGAAAAGACTCAAAGCAGCAGAGCACACTTAGTCTTATCGTCAGAGGATAGCAAGGCACTATGCCAAGTCAGTCATCGAAAGGAGATTCCAAGTTAATGACTTGGTCCTTAGATCAACATCTCATATCAAGCATCGTCCACGTGGCAAATGGTCACCAAACTGGGAAGGTCCCTACGTGGTGAAAGAAGTGTTGCCCCGTAATTCATATCGTCTGATTAATGCAGACGGGGTAGAACTATCCGACCCCATTAATGCTCGACATTTGAAGAAATTCTATACCTAGAAAATCTCTATTCTATCTTTTGTATTCTTCAAAAATTTCCTTCAATAAATGATCAATTATTCTTTTATCGAAATATCTCTCTTCCCCAGAATATACTGGGGCATTCTTGTTATAAAGTTGCCTTTTATTCAAAACAACCTGTGTGCAGAGAGGATCAAATAAATCTCTCATTTTGCATGCATACACATCCATTTACATCATTTTGCATTCATTTGCATTTGCATGCATTCATTCGCATTCATATGCACCAAATTCATAAGGTTCCCATTCAGGATAAGGGATAAATCCTGAGATCCCGGCAAGTCGTCCAAGTCATCGTCAATTGATGACCCTTCAAAATCTAGTGCTCGAACTGATAACCTTTTTAAAAAAAAAATCCAGTGCTCGTACTGGCAATCTTTCAAAACCCAGTGCTCGTGCCGGTAACCTTTCAAAATCCAGTGCTCGTACTGGTAATCTTTTGAAACCCAGTGCCCGTACTGGTGACTTCTTTTGAAAATCCAGTGCTCGTACTGGCAACCTTTTAAAACCCAGTGCTCGTACTGGCAAACCTTTTAAAATCCAGTGCTCGTACAGGTATTCTTCCCAAATCCGGTGCTCGTGCTAATACTTTTCTAAATCCTGTTGAAACTCTTTTGGTCTTCTTTCTAGTCAACGTTTCCAAACACAAAACATATTGGTCTAGTTTTTTTTCCTCCAAATGTCTTGAATTGGTCTAGAAGATCCAAGTTCTGACTCAAATTTTCTTCCAAATCCAATTCAGAATTGGTCTAGAAAATCCGAGTTCCTACTCAAATTTTCTTCCAAATCCAATTCATCTAGTTTTCTTTCCTTCAGAATTGGTCTAGAAGATCCGAGTTCTGACTCGAATTTTTTTCCAAATCCAATTCAGAATTGGTCTAGAAAATCTAAGTTCCGACTCGAATTTTCTTCCAAATCCAATTCATCTAGTTTTCTTTCCTTCAAATGTCTTGAATTGGTCTAGAAGATTAGAGTTCCGGCTCAAGTTTTCTTCCAAATTCAATTTAGAATTGGTCTAGAAAATCAGAGTTTCGACTCGAATTTTCTTTTAAATCCAATTCGCTTAGCTTTCCTTTAAAAGTTCGAACTTCTACTCAAACTTTCCTGCAAATTTGGCAATTGGTCTAGAAGATCCGAGTTCCGACTCAAATTTTCTTCCAAATCCAATTCAGAATTGGTTTAGAAAATCAGAATTCTGACTCGAATTTTCTTTCAAATCCAATTCGCTTAGCTTTTCTATAAAAGTTTGAACTTCTACTCAAGCTTTCCTGCAAATTTGGCAATTGGTCTAGAAGATCCGAGTTCCGACTCGAATTCTCTTTCAAAATCCAATTCATCTAGTCTTTCCTTGAAGATTTGAATTTCAATTCAAAGCTTCCGACCGAACCCAGTTTTCCACTAGTCCGGTTAAATCCAATTTTCAAATTGGTTCTTTTATGAAATCCAACATCGTCTTGATTGCTTTACCAAATCTTGTATTTGTATTGGTAATCTTTCAAAATCCAGTACTCGTACTGGTAGTCTTTTAAAAATCCAGTGCTCGTACTGGTATCCTTCAAAAATCCAGGGTTCGTACTGGTAATCCTTTAAAATTCAGGGCTCATACTGGTATTTCTATCAAAGTTCGGTCTTCATACTGGTCGCAACATAAATCTCATATTGGGGTTCAGACTCAATGTTAATCTTCAAACTTGAGAACCAAACAATCTGTATCAGACCCTTGGGTCGTTCCATTCTGTTAATCTGACATTCGGGTTGCCGATTTTGTCAGACCTCTAGTCATTCGTGTTATCAAGCGGTTCTTTGAGTTATCAAAATCTATCAAAATCAATCGTCAAGTACTTCTCTTGCGAGGGACCCTTTTTCCACGGAGAGTTCGAGGGAGCTCGTTTCTTTTCGCATGTCTTTATTGTTCGTTCGTTGAACCCCTTTTTCTAGGGAGAGTTTGAAGGGACTCGTGCTTCACGAACAATTTGCAAAATAGTCTTTATTGTCACGCAAGGAACCCTTTTTCCAGGGAGAGTTTCGACGGAAGCTCGTCCTCCTGGTAATCTTAAATGTCTTTTGTTAGGCCACCCCCCGTCAACGAGGACCTTTTTTCCAGGGAGAGTGTGATGGACTCGCTCCTCTATGATATCCTTCCAATCTTTGTTAGCAGCCCCCTTTCTATAAGAGAAGCCTAGAAATAGGGAGTTTTGACGAAAGCTTAATTTCTCTTCGAAAGTTCGTTTTGCAAACGCCTCCTCTTTAGGGAAGAGAGGAGTATCTTTTTATTACCCGTTCAGGTAAGGGTCAAGCCTGAGTCTCTCCTTTGGGGAAAGGAGAGGAGAATCTAGCCACAGATGTGTCATTTAGATCTCAAGTGATTTCTTTCACCAAGGATTTCAAGAATATTTTGCCAATTTGTCATGAAAAATAGTTGATCTCAAAATCTTTATTGCATAAAATTGTACCTCGAAATACCTTCAGTATTACTTCCAAAAGGACAAAGCTTTCGCGAAAAAAAATTCAAAGTTCAAAATCTTTCTATTGGCCAACCAAGAGGATGAAGAATAAATCCGCGATATGGCCAACAAAGAAAATTCAATGTTGTTGCAAAGCCAGAAGTAATTGATATTGATCACAGTCAATGGCATATTTTTAAAGATCATTCTTGGAAAATAAGCAGTCGAAATATCCTAGGTGATACAGAAAAATCCACTCAATCTCCATATCTCCTCAATCACCTAAGCTGCAATTAAATATCTGCAAAAGGGATCTCTCAATTGTCGTCAAGATGAAGGCGAATTAAGCGAGTAGACCCTCGGGCCAAAGAAGATTTGTATCATCTCCAAGATGATGGAGTTTGTGACGGATCCTTCCAGGGAAAGTCCAGATCACCGTCGAGATGAAGGCGAGTGTGATGGACCTACCGAAAAACCCTAAAAGATATTTAATTTCTGCTATCATCAAGAGATTCCCAACCAATGAGCCAATAATCGTCAAGATAATCCCTGAGAGAAAAGAAGGATCGAAACATCTCTGAGATGAAGGAGTTTGTGACATACCCTTCCTAAAAAAAGAAAAAAGTCAGGACATCTCCAAAATGAAGGATGATGTAATTCCCGAAAAATCCAAGAGAGCTCCAATTCTGTCAAAAAGAGAGTGCAGAAAGATCATCATGAGAAAAGAATCCCAGGAAATCAGACTGCCGAATCTATCAAGAATCTTCTTTAATTTTGTGAAATTCTTTTATCAATATCCTTTCACCAATAGCTCTCGCAATATCAAGAATATATTCTTTTCCGCCCATATCAAGGAAATTGATAGCTTCCTTGAGAGAAAGTCAAAGGCAATGATATTTGAATTCGAATCTTGATTCTACGGAGTTAATCCCAGTCGTAGGTAATACTTCAGGTAGACAAGAGGGAATATTTTTCATATATATGCTTATCATTCTTGAATTAACCACAATTTTTATCTTATTGGCAATCTTTTCAAGTTATCCCGACATGAAGTGAGAGTTTGATGTCTATTTTGATGTATCCAAGCGTTGTTGTTATCCCTTTTAGGATCGGATGATGGGAGTCATCCAAGATTCTTCCCTTCTTGTTTTAATTTGAGCGTCTGGGCTCTCAGATTAACACACTTCCCTGTGTTCCCCACTGTCCCACCATAGACATTTCCCGTTCAGGATAAGGGTTAAACCTGAATTTTTCTGCAAAAGGTCATCTGTCTTAAAAGCTATACAGTCTCAGCAATGAGACGCCCAAGATCAATCCCTTTTCAAGATTTAAGGAAACCTCCTTTCTTCCTTTTGCAAACCCCTCTTGGATTTATTGTGCAAAATTCGAAGGTCCCATCATGGTTTCTTCATTTGAGGATTCTGTTTATCGTCCTCTTTCAGGTTAAGGGTTAAGCCTGGGCCTCATTTTTCCATGAGGTATCGTCCCCTTTCAGGTTAAGAGTCAAGTCTGAACCTCATTTTTCCACGAGGTATCGTCCCCTTTCAGGTTAAGGGTCAAGCCTGAACCTCGTTTTTCCACGAGGTATCGTCCTCTTTCAGGTTAAGGGTCAAGCCTGAACCTCGTTTTTCCATGTGGTATCGTCCCCTTTTAGGTTAAGGGTCAAGCCTGAGCCTCATTTTTCCACGATGTATCGTCCCCTTTTAGGTCAAGGGTTAAGCATGAACCTCATTTTTTCACGAGGTATCGTCCCCTTTCAGGTTAAGGGTCAAGCCTGAACCTCATTTTTCCATGAGGTATCATCCCCTTTCAGGTTAAGGGTCAAGCCTGAACCTCATTTTTCCACGAGGTATCGTCCCCTTTCAGGTTAAGGGTCAAGCCTGAGACTCGTTTTTCCACGAGGTATCGTCCCCTTTCAGGTTAAGGGTTAAGCCTGAGCCTCGTTTTTCCATGAGGTATCGTCCCTTTTCAGGTTAAGGGTTAAGCTTGAGCCTCATTTTTCCATGAGGTATCGTCCCCTTTCAGGTTAAGGGTTAAGTCTGAGCCTCGTTTTTCCATGAGGTATCGTCCCCTTTCAAGTTAAGGGTCAAGCCTGAACCTCGTTTTTCCATGAGGTATCGTCCCCGATCAGGTCAAGGGATAAAACCTGAGCCTCATTCTGATGAGGTATTTCATTTGTCGTCCCATCCAGGTTAAGGGCTAAGCCTGAGCCTCATTTCGATGAGGTGAATCTTTTTCTTTATTCTTTATGCTATATCTACCACCATCATTTAAACTAATTCTTTCATACCCAGTCAAATTTATCTAACTGGGGCATTTTTATAGTCTGAATTTGGTGTGTTTTTCTTTGCCACTAAGCTCGGCCTCTAACCGGCTTAGCAGCAAAGAGGGGCATCTGTAAACACCCCAAATTTTCCTCCTCATTCAGTATTCATCCATTTCATGTGTCATTGCATATCACTGCATGAATTTAGCATACCATTTCATCACATTGCATGGCATTACATGTCATTACATCTCATTTTCGAGATCCAGCACTCATGTTTTTAAAATATTTAATCCAGATTTGAGTTTTAAAACTTTTTCTTTCCAAAAACAATTTTAAAACCTGGGTTTTTAATCAACATTCTATCGTTTGCGAACCCCCAGGACCTTATATTTTGAAGCATTTTCTCAGAAAACAATCTGGATTCATTTTAAACTCAATTTCAATTGATTTCAATTCTCAGATGAGACCCATTTAGGTGGTGTCGCTTCTGGATTCCTTTACTTGTCAAAAATCTCCAAAAATTTCAGAGTCTTAGTTGGATCAGGACTCTTTTTCCAGATTCCTAGTCGGATCAAAACTCTACTTTTCACTACCTTTTTACCTGTTTTTGAAGAAAACCTTTTAAAAACTTCTGTTTTGGCCAAAATCTCAGAGTCCTAGTTGGATCAGGACTCTTCTTCAAGAGTCCAGTCGGATCAGGACTCTTCTTTAGAGTTTCAATTGGATTGGGACTCTAATCTTTTACAGCTATTTTATCTATTTTCAATCAAATCTTTCAAAATCTTTCAAAATGAGTCAGAAACTCAGCGTTTCAGTTAAAGCAAGACTCTGTTCAGAGAATCCTAGTTGGATCAGGACTCTGATCCTGATTTCAATTTTGAGAGAATCTTTCAGAAATCTTTCAATCTACCAAAACTATTACACTTTTATCAAAGAATTTCAAAATTATGAGGTTTTATCTCAGAGTCCTGATCAAATCAGGACTCTGCCCGAGAGTCCTGATCGAAGTAGGACTCTATCCAAAATTGGTTTTCATAGTTCATTTTCACTGATTTTCAAAAGCTTTACCCAAATTTCATCATTTGCTTATCAGAAAACTAAAATTTTTAGAGTTCTAATCGAATCAAGACTCTTTTTCAGAGTCCTAATCAGATCAGGACTCTGAACCAAAACTTCAATTTTATCCTGTTTTTAACTGTTTTTCAAAATTCTCTCATTTGTTTTCTCAGAAAATCCAAAAATTTGAGAGTCCTAGTTCAATTAGGACTCTGTTCCCAGAGTCTCAGTTGAATCAGAACTCTGTTTATTCCAATATTTATTATTGTTTTCGTTGTTTTCACAAGTTCTTTCAACTGTTTTTCAGAAAATACCAAAAAAAATCTAGAGTTTCAGTCTGACCAGGACTTTGTCCCAGAGTCCTAATCAAGTCAGGAGTTTGTTCTAGAGTCTGTTTTTACTTCTATTTTTATTTATTTCCATTTGTTTTCAAAAATTAGGTCATTTTGTAGAGTCCAGTTGATCCAGGACTCTATTTCAGAGTTCTGATCGAGTTAGGAGTCTAACCCTGACTGTATTTTCTGACTTGTTTCACCATTTTCGATTAAATCTTTTCAAAAACTCCTTTATTTGGATTTTAAAACCCAAAATCTCAAAGTCCTAAAAATTCAGGACTCTAACCTGGAGTTTCAATTCGCTTGAGACTCTGTTTTCAAAACTTTGGATTTCAACTATTTATTTTAACCCCTTTTCAAAGCCATTTTCAGTATTTATTTCAAATTTTCAAAACTCTGATGTGGGGTCCACTCAGTTGATGCCATATCCAGAGGAGTTCTGACCCAGTTGGTACTCTATGCCATTTCAAAACTTTTAATTTCAAGTCTACTTTTGAAAATCTTTTGAAAACTCCCTCAATTTCAAGTTTTAAAATCATTTTTGAAAATTCAAGTGGAGCCCACTCGGGGTGGCGCCACATTTGAAGAAGTCAAGGTTAGACTAGGGTTAGTCATTGTCCTAGTTAGTTAGGGGCTTAATTAGGAAGGTCAAGAGTCAAAATCAATTTTAAAAATCCATTTTTATTTAAGTTTTAAACCATTGGTTTTTAAAGGTTTTAAATTCAAGTTTTAAAAACCAAATGTGGGTCCATACTAGGTGGTACCACATTTGAACTTTCTAGGGTTTAATTAGGTGTTAATTAGGGATTAATTAGAGTCCATTTAGGTTAGAATTCAATAAAAAAATCGTCCTCCCCATGTGGTTTATCAAAAATAATTAAAAAGAGTCCAAAAAAATAAAAACTCTTCCTAAACAAATAAAAAAAAATCTATAAATAGGGGACCTAAATGGGGTCAAAGGGAGCTTTTTTTCGCTCAAATTTTCGTGGCCTCTCTCTCCTCTCCAGCACCTCCACCTTCCTCCATTGCAGCTACAGCCCAAAAGTGAGTTATTTAATATTATTTTTTATTTTTTTATTAGTTTTTTACGATTTTTCAATAGATTTCACCATGGAAACTCTTGTGTTCATGGATTTAACCATGAATTTCATCCAAGAACCCCAAAATCAATTCAAGAAGATGATCTAACTCGGTTTTTTGTGTTTTACAGGGATTCTAATCCATTAGAATTGATTTTAGCATTATTCTTTTCATCATTAACCAATAAAACATGTGATTTACCCTTTTAATGGGTTAAATCCATGCTTTTAAAGGTAATATTAAATTCCAGCCATTAATTCCCAAATTTTTATTTATTTATCTGTTTATTCATGTTTGTTTTACGTTTTACAGCATAGAAATATTTTTTTTTTTAATGTTTTAGTGTTTATTTTATTGTTTTTCATTAGTTAATGCATGTTTTCTCAAGTTTATTAGATTTCTGTGTGTTTTTAGTTTAGAACAGAAAAGAACATGTTGTTTCGGATTGAAATATTCACTGTTAATTGTTGATTTTTTTATATGTGATACATTCATATGTAAATGAACTACTGTAAAAAATCAGAGTTTTTGGGATTCGGGAACCCTGTCAGAAAAATCGAACATCAAATCATGTTTTTAAAACTTTAAAATCGTTGTTAAAATCAAAAGGGTAACTTGCTGTGATGATATTTTTCTTATCCTATATTTGATTTAAGATCTGTAAAGTGCCATAGATTCATATTGATTAGATCTATCTACTGTAAAATTTTGAAATTTTTTGATATCTGTTTAGTATTTTTCCTCTAACAGAAAGTGTGATTTTAAATTTAAAACTCGTTAGGGTTTACCAAAACCCTAATCAGACTTGTGTTGTTCATAAATCCCAAACCACAGATCCGATTCATGATCTGTAAAAAGTGAGTATTATTATTTTTTTGTCTACTGTTTACTGTTAAAATTTCAGAAATTTTTGATTAATTTTGCTATTTATGTCTGTATTTTCAATCTGAAGTAGTTGTTTTAACCCTTGTTAGGTTTGTTAGACTCTAGTTCAGATTGCCGGAAGGGTTTCTCCCTAACCGGAGATGATTTTTCCAATTTGTAATTTGGAAAATCTCTGTTTTTCTTCCTAGTTTATCTCTGAATAAATTCAGAAGTTTTCATGGAGGATTGCCCCTGATTCGGGTCTAACTCTGAAACTGGTTGGTGACCTAGGTTAAAAATAGCTTATTTTAGGTTGTTAATGCAATTTCAGATTAAAATAATGTTAAAAAAATATTTTTACAATTCCAATCTGATTTTAGGGTGATAATAAGTGTCTGTGCCAATTTTTATGAAATTTAGAATTCATTTGATGTCTGAATTAATCAAATTGCAAAACAGGGTCCCTGAAAGATCCAAAAACACTGCCAAAATCACAATTTTTGTGATATTTCTTGATTTTCGTGCATAAGTGTGTGTTTTTAGGGTTTACTCATATCTAGAATCATATTAGGGTGTTTCATGTTTGATTTTATGTTTATTTCCATCATAAATATCAAGTTTTATCAAAATCTATTTCAGAAAACCTTGATTTCAAGGCCATAGTCTTGCTATCGGGGGCAATTTGGTCATTTGACCTCAATTTCGAAATTCTAAACCCTAATTTCCATATTTTTAATCATGTCACATCATATTTAGTTTGATTTATCTTCATTTGAATTTCAAAACTTGCATTTTATAAAATATCTTTCTGAAAATGCTGATTTCAAGGCCATAGTCTTGCTATCAGGGGTATTTTGGTCATTTTGACCCCAATTTCGAAATTTCAAATTCCATTTTCATATATTTTCAATTTTATTTCATATTTCATCATTTTGATTTAAGGGAATCATGAAAAAGGCTTATATCTAGCAAAATCCAGTAATTTCTAGATATTACTGGATAAACCTAGAAAAGCCAACATATCTTCACTAACAAGTTTTCTAGTTTTGCAGGAACATTGAAGACTTTACTTTCTTTTAAATTCCTGTATTTAAATTTGATTAGTGATGTAATTGTAATTAATTTTGGAATAAGAATTTCAATTCTTGCATAGAATAGGATGCATTGCATATAGTTTTAAGCTTTGATATATAACTGTTATGTATGCCAATTCATGCATATTTTTACCAATTCACTATGGTCTACACGAATGGCACGTGCACTAGCTCTTATGGAGTTGACAAACTTGGTGGAATTTGTATTTATGGCTATAGTCAGAATACGAATGATACCCAGATTTGTAATCTTCGTATTAGCCACATTCAGCCCACACTCTTAGGCTAACTTCAAAATGCACTGCATTTCTCAAAAATACAAAAAAGATTTTCTCAATTCCTCAAAATCAAGTCTTTCAAATCCATATTCATTCAATTCATGCATTTGCAAATTCCAATTTCAATTCAGAGAAATCAATTTTCTCAAAAATTTCCTAAGTCTTATTCAAAAATCGATTTTCTCAAAATATGGATTTGCCAATGATATTTCAAGTATTTCCCAAGTTCCAGATTGGATTTTTTTGGTTATATTTTCAATTTCAAAGTTTGAATTCAAAGAAATCAAGTTTTCCAAAGCTATTTTACATTTCTGAAAATCAATTTTCACAAAATCCTTATATTTCTTCAGAAATGGATTTTCAATTTCTTAAAAATAGTATCTCAATCATGATTCACGATTTTCAAAGAGTTTATATTCCAAGTATTCCAATATTCAAAGCAAACATCATGTTTTCAAATATGCATTTTCAGAAATTCATAGCACATGCCTGATTCTTTGTGCATTTAAGAAATGGAATACGATTTAGACAAGTTGAGCAAAGCTAAGCACACAATTGATCCTTGGTTCAATTACCTCCGGTAAAGGCGCCAGGAACGGTTGAACCTCGTATCGACAAGCGAGTCCCATTTTTCGGAATTATCCCGCATTTTAAAACGGAGGTGAGTTATTTTCAAAATCTTTTTCAAATGTCAGTTTGACTCGCAAAAGTTAAAAATTTTGCAATGATGACAAAATCCCAACACTTCTGCTTTACAGAAGCCTACAATGAACTCATTCAAGTTCCAGCTTATCGTACTCGGGTCCTTTAGAGAATCGCAAGCATTCTGCCTATTAAGCGCATATCAAAATAGCAGGATTTAGCTTAATGTGTCAATACAAGCTTAGAGGTTACTATAGACTTTTTGTCCTGCTCTTCGTCGTCCAAACATATCGTACGTAACTAAAGGTACAACTACAAGAGGAGGAACATGGTTCCCTCGTAAGAGATCGAACAATACCTCCACGAAGGAAGGTAGGCACTACATTCATGGTTGAACCAGAAAGCCTAGAAACTAGGTCTCGCATTAGAGGCAAGGTAACGTCGATCTAGAGATGGCATAAGTACCTCGCTAGGATCCCTGCCCTACTCGTGCACAGGCTTCTGAACAAGGCCATCTGAGTCGTATCGGATAGGTGAACTAAGGTTGTAACACACCTATCCCAACTACATCGATTTGAGAGATTCAACTGCTATCTCTGCTTTACGAAGCTATACATCTTGAAAATAGATTTGCACCTAAGACGATGTCTGTAACGCCCCGGATTTCCAAAACAAAGCTAAGTTAAAATTTTCATGAATTTCTTTTTTTTTTTCTTTGCAGCGGAACTTAGAAAAGCTTTTAGCAGCGGAATCAGACGATAATGAGTCGTCAGTTTTAGAAAACTCCGAGCACGTTGCAAGTATGTGGCCAAGCAACTCATTGACCACCAAAGTGTTCCATTTTATCGAAAACATATGTTTATTACAACACTACTGCTTAGGAGAGCAGTGTAGGTTCAATAAAAAGGAAGCAGTACAACTCTGTCTAGAGAAACCCTGGAACTCGATGCCGCCTTGCTCCGCATATCGCCACGCAGGTCCAACACCTGAAATCCCCATAAAACGGGGTCAGAACCACTGATGGTCTGGTAAGCATGCAGTCATACATCCATTCAACTCAAGTACGATAATGACCACTCAGGGTCGCAATACGCAATAACGACGCTCAAGCCTCCAAGACTTAGCGTATATCGCAAGAGCCTCCGTAGGGCTATGAGTTGAACATCCGCTCGAGTCCTCATGACTTAGAGCAAGCCTTTTCAGGGCTGTGATTTGAATAGCCGCATAAGTCTCCACGACTTAGCGATGACCTCTTCCGGGTCTCAAAGTGATGTCTAGCTCAAGTCTTCATACTTGGCACATCCGTATCCCATGCATCTAAGGACAACTCCTCGAGCTTCGCTTAGTCGTGCGGATACAACACGGGTCTTTGCCCAGTCGGTCCAGTAGTATACCGAACATGACACCTTCACAAAGGTTATGCAGGACTGACTCAACACGTCATCCACTCATACATTCAAAGCATCGCTGTACCTAGAACTAATGCATTGTTTGATAATTCACCGCTCCCGCCTTTGGTACGTAGGTAGAGCTATTGTCCGGGCATCAACGCGACGTTCTGAGGGTTGATTATTCTATATATTTTAGATACCCCAGAGGCCTGTTGACCCTATCCATAGTAGGGCAGTGTCTTTCAACTGGGAGAATCCTACTAGGCCCATATTCGGATGCATCCTCTACTTGCAGTAGTTGGGTTCAATCCTTAGATCTTAAGGATAACCACGACCCCAAAACCCATGAGTGACTGAGGCCATCGTGGACTCTATCAGGTCCAAAGTAAAATACATGTCACTCAAGGCTGTACTATCACTGTCATTCCACAGTGAGCATAATTCCTGAAGGGGTCTGCCAGTCTTACAATTACTTGGACAGAATCTGCATGCCATTTAGGCAGCCCGTGCTTTCAGCACTACGGGAGTATGTACCCGACCCCATTCAGTCTTCCCCAACACAGTCATTACTGAGGGGGTACCCCTAACACGATCTTCAACCGCGGGGTATGTGCGACCTTAAGTCTTATTCATATGCATGCAGAACACCGCTCTTTGGCACTTCGGCCACCACGAGCATCACACCTCTTTGGGTGGAAACAACACACTCTGGCTCTTCGTCCCTTACGAGTCTGGTTGTGTAACCGTTCTCAATGAGCATGCATATGACTCGATCTAAATAGATCGGCTACTCGGCGTATTTTTACGCAACGAGTCCAAACCTAGCCAAGGCACAACCTCTACTCCGGCTCAGCGGCCCTTACGAGCAAGATGCCCTTGCAGGCACAAGGATACGAGTCGATCTGGCATCGTTCCATCAATGGACATCATTATGCCGTTCCATTGGTTCCGGCAGCTCTTCTGCCAACCATTTCGTCAGCACCTCCCCTGCTCTACCGGCAGTGGTGCGATGAACCATTCTACGTTGTAGAGGGCAAACCATGAACTGGGTAGTACTCTGCTATATGTCAGAGTATCCTGCTACGTTCTTTCTGAGCTATTCTTAGCTTCTTCAGAAATTTCAGCAGCACTTCCTCTCTTTTACGGAGAAAGCGTGCGTTTCTTTTATCCATTTCAGCGGCATCTCCCCTCTTTGGTAGGAAATCGCCACGCTTAATTCGGGAAATGGATGCACACCGTTGTGCGTACTTTGCATTCATCAAGGTTGCAGGAACCCTGGGCCATAGTCAGGCCATACGTAATTAACTTAGTCTTTACGTAAAGAGCATTTTGCCAAAAACCGAAGCCTTTCCAATAGGGGCTTCATTCGTCAAGCAGAATCTTGAACGAGGAGCGGTCAAGGAATCGCATGGGCGATTTGGAGTTGATCTCCATTTGAACGCTCATTTATGCGCTATATATGTAGTATAAGCAGAAGCTTGTGCTTTATACAGTGGCGGCGTAAAGAAATGCATATACTATTGTTCAGGGTGTGTAACTGAATGAAATATTCTACATATATAACAAAGCAGAAGCCTTGGCATCGTTCGACGCAACGGCGTAAGTAAATACAATGCAGAAAGCAGGAGCCTTGGCATCGTTCGACGCGACGACGTAAGTAAATGCATAATCGGAAGTGCAGTAATCGGAAGTACAGAAAGCAGGGAGCCTTGGCATCATACGACGCGACGGCAAAGGTAAATTACATGGCCTGTGCGATATAAGACGCGTCGGCAGTATCAGCAGATATACACCTAGATCTGTATCCAACGATAGTTACGAGGCGAGCGAGTGAACACCGAAGTGTCCTAGAGGGCTCAACCAAGAACTAGGGTGAGATACTATTTTGAAGAACGCATATACTGCGTATTCGAACATATATATCCGACGATAGTTACGAGGCGAGCGCGTGAACACCGAAGCGTCTTAGAGGGCTCAACCAAGAACTAAAGCAAGATACTACTTCAGAAAGTATATTCTATATACAAACAATCAAATACTTGAGAGAGATGGATCAACGAAGCGAACTTACTTCAAATCGTGGAAGAAACGGCTCCGGGTTGCTTCTTTGGCTTCGAGCCTTCCTTCGAGAGGTCAGACTAAGTCAGATGAAGCTGACTTAGTTGAGAAAGAGGTAGAGCAGGTCAAGCTACTCAACCTAAGTGGTTTGAACCAAACAGGGTTCAATCCAAGTCAACTGGGTTCAGCAGGTTCGAACTCAGCTCAAGTAGGCTAAGTCTGGGTTCAGAAACCCAAACCAGAATCTGGACCAAAAAGGACTTTGACTTTGACTTTAAACCCAACTAGGTTCAAGTCAAGTCAACTGGGTTTGGACCAGGTCAAGTGGGTTCAGACCCAGGTCAGGTGGGTTAGGACCAGGTCAGGCAGGCTCCGGCTAAGTCAGGCAGGCTCAGACCAGGTCAGGTGGGCTAGGCTAGGTAGGGGAGGTTTAGGAGAGAGAGAGAAGGCAAGAGAGAGAGGGGGGTCGATTTTTATGAGAAGAGAGAGAGTGGGGAGGGCTATTTATAGCCCAAGCCCACCTCCTCTTGGGAATTTTCATCCCCCTTCTACCCCCTTGGCTTCTTTTTAATTCCAAGAGGTTCCTTGGTGTGGGGCCCACTTGGATATTTCATGGGATATTTTTGTGGGTCCCACCAGATATTTTCTGAGGAATATTTCTGTGGGTCCCACCAATATTTTCGTGGGTCCCGCAAGAATTTCGGGTTTCCGGCGATTTTTTTCCGAAAAATTTTGAGTACGCCATTCCCTTCGTATTGACGTAACTAAGAAAGTTGGCTCGCAGGAATCCTTTGATTTCGTTTAGTTAGGAAGTTATGGCTTCCAGAGTGTTTGAGCATATATTCGCAATTCGACGAATATCCTAAGTATAACTAGCTCGCAGGAATTGATTCGTTTTGCATTCTGAGAAGAAATGCTATTTTTACCGGTAAATGCCTCATGAATTTTATTCAGATATTTTTCTGAAAAATTGCGGGTCTTACATCATTGCCCCCTTAAAGGAATTTCGTCCGCGAAATTCAGTTAAGATTACAAAGTGAAGAGTTCAGGATATTTATCCCGCATATCTGATTCGGGCTCCCAAGTGCAATCATCGACTCCGTGATGTTGCCATCTCACTTTAACAAGTGGGATGACCTTCGTTCTTAGCACTTGCTCCCGTCGGTCCATGATCTCCACTGGCCTTTCTTCTACCGTCATATCTTCTCGGATGTCAATGTCTTCATGTTGAATGACGTGAGAAGGATCATGAACGTACTTTCTAAGCATTGATACGTGAAATACATCATGTATTTGTGCGTATTGTGGTGGCAATGCTACTCGGTAGGCAGTCTCTCCGATCCGGCTCAAAACTTCGAAGGGACCAACGAATCTGGGGCTGAGCTTCCCCTTCTTTCCAAAACGAAACACACTCTTGGTTGGAGAGACCTTGATAAAAACCTTATCTCCAACCGCAAAAGTGAGTTCCCTACGCCGCTGATCGGCGTAGCTCTTCTGTCGACTCTGAGCAGTCAGTAGCTTCTTCCTGATCATGTAGACTTGCTCAGTATAATGCTGCAACACAATGGGCGAGTCCAAGGTTCGCTCACCCACTTCACCCCAATGGATTGGTGATCTACAGGGTCGTCCATACAAGGCTTCATACGGCGCCATCCCAATGCTAGCGTGGTGGCTATTATTATAAGCAAATTCAGCCAACGCTAGGTGGGAATCCCAATCACCTTTCCATTCCAGCATACAGGCTCTTAACATATCTTCAAGAGTCTGTATGGTTCGTTCTGATTGCCCATCTGTTTGGGGATGGAATGCTGTACTGAACTTGAGTTTCGTCCCCAGGGCTCTCTGAAGCTGCTCCCAAAAGTGAGAGGTGAACTTCGGGTCACGATCAGATATGATCGAAATCGGCACTCCATGGAGTCTAACGATTTCCCGAATGTAGATCTCCGCCAATCGTTCAGTTGAGTATCGAGTGTTGATTGGTAGAAAATGAGCAGACTTGGTGAGTCTGTCCACGATCACCCATATTGAATCGTGTTGTCTCTTGGATCGAGGCAATCCTACGATGAAATCCATCGTAATGCCTTCCCATTTCCATTCTGGAATCTCGATCCGTTGCATCTTTCCACCAGGTCGCTGATGTTCGATCTTAACTTGCTGGCAGATCAAACACTTCGAGACAAACGTAGCCACATCACGTTTCATACCCCTCCACCAGTACTTTCTCTGTAAATCTCTGAACATCTTCGTACCTCCATGGTGAATGGTGTACTTGCTATTATGAGCCTCCTGGAGTACTTCCTGTCTTAGCTCAGGGTTATTTGGAACCCAAATCCTTTCTTCCATCCATATTCCTCCATCTTCTTTCAAATGGAAGAAAGTGTCATCTTTTTCAGCACGAGCTTTCAATTCCAAGTACTGGGGATCCTTGAACTGTTTGGCTACAATGCGATCGAGGAACTCAATGTGGATCGTCAAACATGACATTTGGATTCTACCTGAATCAGCCAAAAATGGCTTCCATATGACGAAATCCCCCATCAACTTCCATTGTCCGGTTAGGCTGGCCAGAGTGCCAACAGTCTTGCGACTAAGGGCATCTGCTACAACATTCGCCTTTCCAGGGTGATAGGAAAGCGTGAATTCATAGTCTTTGAGGAATTCCAGCCATCGCCGTTGCCGCATATTGAGTTCTTTTTGAGAAAAGAGGTATTTTAGGCTTTTATGGTCCGACATGACCTCAAATTTCTCTCCATACAGGTAGTGTCGCTAGATTTTAAGCGCGAACACTACCGCGGCAAGCTCCAAGTCGTGGGTTGGATAGTTTTTCTCATGGACCCTCAACTGTCGTGACGCATAGGCGATTACTTTGCCATGCTGCATCAACACACAACCCAGACCTGTTCCCGAGGCATCGGTATAAGCCACGAAGCCTCCCTGACCAGAAGGTAAGGTAAGGACAGGGGCAGTGGTAAGCCTCTGTTTGAGAACCTCAAAGCACTCCTTACACTGGTCAGTCCATTCAAACTTGACTCCCTTTTTAAGCAATTTCGTCATCGGTACGGCGATTTGGGAGAAGTCTTGTATGAACTTCCGATAATATCCGGCAAGTCCAAGGAAGCTACGGACCTCAGTGATATTTTCTGGCTGCTTCCAGTCCATCACAGCTTCCACCTTCGCAGGATCCACTGCGATTCCATCTTTTGAGATCACATGACCAAGGAACATCACTTTGTCTAGCCAGAATTCACATTTTGAAAACTTAGCATAGAGTTGGTTATCTTGAAGGGTTTTCAAGACGATTTTCAAGTGCTCCACGTGTTGTTCCTTGTTCTCAGAATATACGAGAATGTCATCAATAAAGACGATGACAAAGCTATCCAAATATGGTCTGAATATCCGGTTCATTAGGTCCATAAAGGCAGCAGGCGCATTAGTGAGTCCGAAGGGCATTACCACGAACTCATAATGGCCGTATCTCGTTCTGAAGGCAGTCTTGGGTATATCCTCTTCCTTTACTCTGAGCTGATGGTACCCAGACCTGAGGTCGATCTTGGAGAACACCCTCGCTGTTCTGAGTTGATCGAATAAGTCCTCAATCCGAGGCAACGGGTACTTATTTTTAACAGTTGCCTGGTTAAGCATCCGATAATCGATGCATAACCGAAGGGATCCATCCTTTTTCTTTACAAACAGTACCGGGGCTCCCCACGGTGACACACTCGGTCGGATGAACCCTTGTTCCATCAGTTCTTCCAACTGACACTTCAACTCACTGAGTTCAGCTGGCGCCATTCGATACGGGGCTTTGGATATCGGCGTTGTTCCAGGTAAGGATTGAATTTCAAATTCAACCTCACGAAGTGGCGGAAGTCCTGGCAATTCCTTAGGAAATACATTGGGAAACTCCCGTACCACTTCCAAACTCTCAAGGGGTTGGTCGTTGGATTTTTCCACCGAGAGACTCAACAGGAAGGCCACACAACCCTTCCTAAGGTATTTTTGTACCTTAAGTGCTGATGTGAGCCTTTTCTGTGGAACAGGTTTGGATAACCGGTATTCCATCTTAGGCAATCCGGGTCGAGATAGAATCACTCTGCCCTCGCGGCACAGAATCTTGGCATTATTCTGAGCCAACCAATTCATTCCCAGAATGACATCGTACTGTATCATATCGATCAGGATGGCGTCAGTAGGCAAGTGTTGTCCTGCTATCTCAATATCCAAATTTTTCACACACCGGATACATTTGGTGCGTGAACCCAATGGGTTATATACTTCGATCATTTTATCAATCGGTTGCACCGAAGCGTGGAGTTGTTCGGTGAAATCGTCAGAGATAAACGTATGAGTAGCACCACAATCAAACAAGACGTAAGCTGCATGTCCATTAACAGGTACGGTGCCTTCAATCAGGTCACCATTTTCGACTTGTTCAGTCGTTACAGCGTATACACGACCTGCAGCAGGCCTTTGTTCTACTTTAGGTGGAGGTCGTTGAAACTGAGAACGTTGTGGCGCTGGTCGAGAGGGTCCGGCAGATCCGGCATTACTCCTCTGTTCATCTGCAGCCTTCTTGGCGCAATCCCTTATAAAGTGGCCCATCTTGCCACAATACAAGCACCCACCAATGTCACGAGGACATGGTTTTCCGGGGTGGTTCATACGACACCTTGGGCAGCTGAAGTTGGACTGCTGACCATTCAGAGTTGTGTTCTGTCTTGGCCTCACGACTTGTTGAGTGTTGTTCCCTCCTTGGAACTTCTTCTTTTGAAAGGGTTGTCGTGAACCCTGGCCACTTGGGAATGTCCTTTTACGATTCCCACCATTCACTATGGGCTTCTTTGCTATGATCACTTTAGATCGCGCCCAATCCTCTTGGATTTTTGAAGCTGCTGCTACCGCAGCCTGAAAAGTCGAAGGCATGCTTGTTATCACTCGAGATCGCAGCCCTTCGCGCAGACCATTCACATATTTGTCGGCCCTTTCTTGGTCTGTTTCGAACAATCGAGAGCAGTAGCGCTCTAGATTCTGAAATTTGGTGGTATAGTCCATTAGACTCATACTGCCCTGTTCCAACTCCAGAAACTCCATCTTTTTCTTGTTTCTGGAATGCAATGGGAAGTAGTTATCCATAAAAGTCCTCCGAAAGTCAGTCCAAGGAATGACTTCGACTTGTGAGAACTGGATAAGTTTAGTGGTATCCCACCACTTCCGTGCATTGTCTTTCAACCGATACGTGCCAAAATTGGTCTTCTTTTCCTCTGGTACTCCCAGTACTAAGAAGGCACGTTCCGTCTCTTCGATCCAACTCTCCGCGAGCTCAGGATCGGCTCTGCCAATGAAAACTGGCGGGTCAAGCTTGAGGAACTTCTCATAAGTCACTCCTCCCAGGTGCTCGTTTCGTGGTGCGACTGGTTCTGGCCTCGTTTCACGGATGGCGGTAACCAGGTTGTTGAGTGTCTCCAACAGGAATCCTTGCGTATGGGACTCCTCGCTTGGTATGGTTCTCCTCGTCGTAGGAGCCATTTATCTATGCACACACAAGCACTTGTTTTTAGTTTCTCGATGTATATGAGGAAGTAAAAGCTTTATTTACTTAATATACATCACATTTACACAAGCATCGCCTTAAACAAAACGTCATGCCGCACTGGCAGACTTTAGGCGTTGAGAAACTATATACATGAGTCTACTGACTCCAAAACATCACCAGTCTCTTTAAGACTTGGATTTCTTTGATGAAGACGAACTCCAAAAGGTCCATCTATTGCCACATGACCTTGGAGCAGGCACTACTAGCTTTGGCTTGGGTGGCACTTCCGCACTAGCAAGCGAATATTGGGGATATATGAGGGACTCCAGTCCACTTTCCCAGTCAGCAAGATCAAGACTCTGGGAGTCTGGAATAATGATTGGCGAACAGAAAGAATCCCCTCTTTTGTTCCTGCCATTTAAGCTCGGCATATGTGCTGCCGGATGGTAGCTTGGCGAGTGATAGACCTCCGCAGGGAAGTTCAAATCAAAATCCCTCAGCCTTGGTAATTCATCAAAAGATGTTGGGGTATGGTTGCTCCCAACACTAGAGTGATGCGGTCCACTGACACGCGAAGTCTCATCCCTGAGACCCTTTGAAGCCCGCCGACCCATATCGGCGGTATATTTCCTTTGGCATTCATTGGCGGAATGCCCATCTTTGCCACAATATTGGCAGTCTTGGACTTCATACGGGCATATCCACTCATCGTGCATGACCTTGCAGCGATAGCAGTATCCACGCGAGTCATGAGTTGCCATCTATACAAAGATGCACCCAGATCAGAACCAAAGTATAAAAACATATACTTACAGTGCGATATCGGGACCATGACGGATCTTGAACCAGGTTTCTCAGAGTCATGCTCTGATACCAATTCTGTAACGCCCCGGATTTCCAAAACAAAGCTAAGTTAAAATTTTCATGAATTTCTTTTTTTTTTCTTTGCAGCGGAACTTAGAAAAGCTTTTAGCAGCGGAATCAGACGATAATGAGTCGTCAGTTTTAGAAAACTCCGAGCACGTTGCAGGTATGTGGCCAAGCAACTCATTGACCACCAAAGTGTTCCATTTTATCGAAAACATATGTTTATTACAACACTACTGCTTAGGAGAGCAGTGTAGGTTCAATAAAAAGGAAGCAGTACAACTCTGTCTAGAGAAACCCTGGAACTCGATGCCGCCTTGCTCCGCATATCGCCACGCAGGTCCAACACCTGAAATCCCCATAAAATGGGGTCAGAACCACTGATGGTCTGGTAAGCATGCAGTCATACATCTATTCAACTCAAGTACGATAATGACCACTCAGGGTCGCAATACGCAATAACGACGCTCAAGCCTCCAAGACTTAGCGTATATCGCAAGAGCCTCCGTAGGGCTATGAGTTGAACATCCGCTCGAGTCCTCATGACTTAGAGCAAGCCTTTTCAGGGCTGTGATTTGAATAGCCGCATAAGTCTCCACGACTTAGCCATGACCTCTTCCGGGTCTCAAAGTGATGTCTAGCTCAAGTCTTCATACTTGGCACATCCATATCCCATGCATCTAAGGACAACTCCTCGAGCTTCGCTTAGTCGTGCGGATACAACACGGGTCTTTGCCCAGTCGGTCCAGTAGTATACCGAACATGACACCTTCACAAAGGTTATGCAGGACTGACTCAACATGTCATCCACTCATACATTCAAAGCATCGCTGTACCTAGAACTAATGCATTGTTTGATAATTAACCGCTCCCGCCTTTGGTACGCAGGTAAAGCTATTGTCCGGGCATCAACGCGACGTTCTGGGGGTTGATTATTCTATGTATTTTAGATACCCCAGAGGCCTGTTGACCCTATCCATAGTAGGGCAGTGTCTTTCAACTGGGAGAATCCTACTAGGCCCATATTCGGATGCATCCTCTACTTGCAGTAGTTGTGTTCAATCCTTAGATCTTAAGGATAACCACGACCCCAAAACCCATGAGTGACTGAGGCCATCGTGGACTCTATCAGGTCCAAAGTAAAATACATGTCACTCAAGGCTGTACCATCACTGTCATTCCACAGTGAGCATAATTCCTGAAGGGGTCTGCCAGTCTTACAATTACTTGGACAGAATCTGCATGCCATTTAGGCAGCCCGTGCTTTCAGCACTACGGGAGTATCTACCCGACCCCATTCAGTCTTCCCCAACACAGTCATTACTGAGGGGGTACCCCTAACACGATCTTCAACCGCGGGGTATGTGCGACCTTAAGTCTTATTCATATGCATGCAGAACACCGCTCTTTGGCACTTCGGCCACCACGAGCATCACACCTCTTTGGGTGGAAACAACACACTCTGGCTCTTCGTCCCTTACGAGTCTGGTTGTGTAACCGTTCTCAATGAGCATGCATATGACTCGATCTAAATAGATCGGCTACTCGGCGTATTTTTACGCAACGAGTCCAAACCTAGCCAAGGCACAACCTCTACTCCGGCTCAGCGGCCCTTACGAGCAAGGTGCCCTTGCAGGCACAAGGATACGAGTCGATCTGGCATCGTTCCATCAACGGACATTATTATGCCGTTCCATTGGTTCCGGCAGCTCTTCTGCCAACCATTTCGTCAGCACCTCCCCTGCTCTACCGGCAGTGGTGCGACGAACCATTCTACGTTGTAGAGGGCAAACCATGAACTGGGTAGTACTCTGCTATATGTCAGAGTATCCTGCTACGTTCTTTCTGAGCTATTCTTAGCTTCTTCAGAAATTTCAGCAGCACTTCCTCTCTTTTACGGAGAAAGCGTGCGTTTCTTTTATCCATTTCAGCGGCATCTCCCCTCTTTGGTAGGAAATCGCCACGCTTAATTCGGGAAATGGATGCACACCGTTGTGCATACTTTGCATTCATCAAGGTTGCAGGAACCCTGGGCCATAGTCAGGCCATACGTAATTAACTTAGTCTTTACGTAAAGAGCATTTTGCCAAAAACCGAAGCCTTTCCAATAGGGGCTTCATTCGTCAAGCAGAATCTTGAACGATGAGCGGTCAAGGAATCGCATGGGCGATTTGGAGTTGATCTCCATTTGAACGCTCATTTATGCGCTATATATGTAGTATAAGCAGAAGCTTGTGCTTTATACAGTGGCGGCGTAAAGAAATGCATATACTATTGTTCATGGTGTGTAACTGAATGAAATATTCTACATATATAACAAAGCAGAAGCCTTGGCATCGTTCGACGCGACGGCGTAAGTAAATACAGTGCAGAAAGCAGGAGCCTTGGCATCGTTCGACGCGACGACGTAAGTAAATGCATAATCGGAAGTGCAGTAATCGGAAGTACAGAAAGCAGGGAGCCTTGGCATCATACGACGCGACGGCAAAGGTAAATTACATGGCCTGTGCGATATAAGACGCGTCGGCAGTATCAGCAGATATACACCTAGATCTGTATCCAACGATAGTTACGAGGCGAGCGAGTGAACACCGAAGTGTCCTAGAGGGCTCAACCAAGAACTAGGGTGAGATACTATTTTGAAGAACGCATATACTGCGTATTCGAACATATATATCCGACGATAGTTACGAGGCGAGCGCGTGAACACCGAAGCGTCCTAGAGGGCTCAACCAAGAACTAAAGCAAGATACTACTTCAGAAAGTATATTCTATATACAAACAATCAAATACTTGAGAGAGATGGATCAACGAAGCGAACTTACTTCAAATCGTGGAAGAAACGGCTCCGGGTTGCTTCTTTGGCTTCGAGCCTTCCTTCGAGAGGTCAGACTAAGTCAGATGAAGCTGACTTAGTTGAGAAAGAGGTAGAGCAGGTCAAGCTACTAAACCTAAGTGGTTTGAACCAAACAGGGTTCAATCCAAGTCAACTGGGTTCAGCAGGTTCGAACTCAGCTCAAGTAGGCTAAGTCTGGGTTCAGAAACCCAAACCAGAATCTGGACCAAAAAGGACTTTGACTTTGACTTTAAACCCAACTAGGTTCAAGTCAAGTCAACTGGGTTTGGACCAGGTCAAGTGGGTTCAGACCCAGGTCAGGTGGGTTAGGACCAGGTCAGGCAGGCTCAGGCTAAGTCAGGCAGGCTCAGACCAGGTCAGGTGGGCTCAGGTGGGCTAGGCTAGTAGGGGAGGTTTAGGAGAGAGAGAGAAGGCAAGAAAGAGAGGGGGGTCGATTTTTATGAGAAGAGAGAGAGTGGGGAGGGCTATTTATAGCCCAAGCCCACCTCCTCTTGGGAATTTTCATCCCCCTTCTACCCCCTTGGCTTCTTTTTAATTCCAAGAGGTTCCTTGGTGTGGGGCTCACTTGGATATTCCATGGGATATTTTTGTGGGTCCCACCAGATATTTTCTGAGGAATATTTCTGTGGGTCCCACCAATATTTCCGTGGGTCCCGCAAGAATTTCGGGTTTCCGGCGATTTTTTTCTGAAAAATTCTGAGTACGCCATTCCCTTCGTATTGACGTAACTGAGAAAGTTGGCTCGCAGGAATCCTTTGATTTCGTTTAGTTAGGAAGTTATGGCTTCCAGAGTGTTTGAGCATATATTCGCAATTCGACGAATATCCTAAGTATAACTGGCTCGCAGGAATTGATTCGTTTCGCATTCTGAGAAGAAATGCTATTTTTACCGGTAAATGCCTCATGAATTTTATTCAGATATTTTTCTGAAAAATTGCGGGTCTTACAATGTCTTTGGAGAACCGAAGTGCACAAGTGTGTGTCGTGGCTTGTAAGACAAGTGAAACGATATACACTATACACTCGAAGCTGCACTCAGGGAGTGCAAGCTGACAAGGGGCAAACCCGTGCACATACCAATACAATGGCAAATCGAGAGGCAAGACTCGATGGGCGAAGCTGCACCGCGAGGGTAGAACGCTAGAGCTCCATACTAGGTATGGGATCATACCTCGATCATCGTAACACACAAGCAGGCAACTACGTAAGCAACTCGTAAAGTAGGAGATCCTATACTGACTACACAAGTGTAAAGGATGACTCAAGAGGTATGGGGGTTGCACCTCGATTAAACGATAAGCGTAAGCAAGTAAAGAAGCATACGACAATGATAAGAATACATGCACGAAGGGCATAAGCAAGGTAAGGACGAACATATGCAAAAGGTAAGTGCAAGAGCAAGCACGACAGCACAGGAAGGTAAAGTACGAAAAGTAAAGCAGAAGCAAGGTCATGGCGCATAAAGCACGGAGCAACAAGTAAATGCAAGAAAGTAAAGTACAAGAACGTAAAGGAGGACCAGGATTACATCCTGGAGAACAAGGCAGACATAAGCCAGTAAATGCCAGGGCGCAAAGCGCGGGGCAGCAGAAAAGTAAAGTGCGAGAAAGTAAAGAGGACAAGGATCGCGAAACCGCGTCCTTGAGTTAAAAGACAGGAAATGTAAAGATAGGAATGAAAAGCCTAGGCACATATAGCGCGACAGTGACATAAAGGAAAGTGCAAGAAAGTAAAGAGAACAAGGATCGCAAAACCGCATCCTTGAAGGTAAAGACATACGTATATATATTATAAGTATACATATATCATTCTCTTTTAGTTATCTTCCTTATTTTAGCATTTATCAGTTCATTGTCCTTTCACGCAAGAATCCCTTACCTTAAGGGGTTGCGGGTCCTCGTACGCATGCAGCGTAGGAAAACAAGAGCTCGAGCCACAGAGGGTGAGCTGAATCCACCGTTCAACCTGGAGAGCTTGGAACATTAGTATATACCGAAGATAAACAAGAAGCAACAAAGGCAACGAGGCCTCTTGCCTGCAGAAGGCAGATGCAGAAACTCTGTATCCTGCAGACAAGGGTGCTACAGGCAAGGCCTTCAGCCCTTCCTGGCAACAGCAGCAGAGGCAGGGAGCAGGAGCTCCCTGTCTGCTAGCACAAAGAAAGGCAGGGGAGGGAGCAGAAGCTCCTTGCCACACCTGCCACAACAAGGCAGGGGGAGAACACCCCCTGTCAGAACATGAGATAGGGGCGCAGCCCCCTGCCGGCAGCAAGAACAAGGCAAGGGGGCCCAGTCCCTTGCCAGAGAATCACAGAGATGCAGGGGGCAAGCCCCTGCTCGAAAACAGGAAAGCAGTGGGGGCTTCACCCCCTACTGGCACAACGCAGAAAACAAGGGGGCCTCGCCCCCTACCGGCACAACGCAAGAGGCAGGGGGACAGAACCCCCTGCCGAGAAGGAACAAGAAAGCAGAGGGGCTCCGCCCCCTGCTGGGACATCAAGAGCAGAGAAAAGAGACAGGGGGGGGACCCCTGTCGAAAGGCAAATGGCAGGGGGACAGAGCCCCCTACCGACAAAATAAATGGCAAGGGGACAGAGCCCCCTGCCGACACAGTAAGGGAAGGGGGGAAATGGAGCCCTCCTGCCGAACTAGCAAGGACAGGGGGAATGGAACCCCCTGCCGACAAGCGTCGATGACAAAGGGCTCAGTCCCCCTGTCGACCGACTCCTCACAAAGGAAAGAAAAGAAGAAGTGAGAAGGGGTTTATACCTCGGGAGACCACGGCCACGGGGGAGTCGTCAGGCTGGAAGGAATGGGAGGTCGTCGATCGAAGGGTTGGGGTCAACAATGATGATGTAGGTGCCGCCGAGGAGACAAGGGCGTAAGGGGAAACTGGAGACGAACAGGTGGCTGGCCTCCTGCAGCACATGGGACGAAGAGGACGAGATCTCGCATCGTCGGGGCTCGAAGGTCGAGGGCCACTGTCGGCTGAGCAGCCTCGACAAGGGTGGCGACGTCGATGGCCGGCAGGACTGGGCTCGAAGGTTGCCGACGCACGAGGTCCCTGGCACAGCCGACAGCCAGAAAGGGAGGGTTGAGAGGTGGAGAGTGGAGAGCAGGGAAGCCGGAGCTAAGAGGCCATCGTTTGCTGAGGATGCCAACTGCCGAAGGTCGTTGTCGACGGGGTAGCGAGGTCGTCAGCCGATCGCCGATCGCAACCGAGAAAAAGGGGGAAAGAGAAGGGCGGCCGATGGCGACGATCGTCGGTGGCTGAAGGGGAGACAGTGCCTCCCAGTGGCGGTTGCAGGGAGGATTGTTGGTCGCCGGTGGCCCCAGGGGAAGTGGAGGAAGCGAAGAGGTGGAGGCGGTGCCATTTGGCAGCAGAAGGGGGCAATGGTGGTCGGCGGCTGAGTCGCCGGCGTCACGCGACACAGGAGACAGCAAGGGGGAGGCGGCCGGACAAAATCGATCATCGACATCGGAGCAGATGAGAGAGAAGGGGCGAGGGTTTTGAACCCTCGCCCGAGACGCTGTGTCCTTTTAAGGACACCGACTTCTCGAGAATTCGAGAAGCCACGGCGCGGGTCGGCTTGAGCTCGGGTCCAGCCCGTATTCGGGCCCGACACCGAGGTTCAGACCCTGACACGTGTCTGACACGTGCAGGGCACGTGTCTGACACGAGTCAGACGCGGGTTTTTTTTTTCACGGGCGTTACATCCTACCTCCCTTAAAACAATTTCGTCCTCAAAATTTCATAGGAAGGTGATCTGCCTAGACCGCAGCCTAAGGGAACTAGGTATAGATCAGGATGCATGCGCACACACGAGCCTCCAGGCACACAAGCTTCTGAAGGGATCAGGACAACACATAATGAGTCCCAGAGAAAGGTTCGAAGCCAACAACTTGATTGAACAAAACGTATGTGTGAATTCATTAATAACTTGTCTTCGCAAGAGTTCGCAAGAGTTCGCAAGAGTTCATAGATAGCCATAAAGAAGGGAGTTTAGCAGAAGGCTATAAGAATGCTTATTCGTTATGTTCAAGGATGAAGAGACACAACGAGTCATCAAAGAAAGGGAGTCTAGTAGAAGACCATAGGAAAGGTTTATTCGTTAACTTCTACTTGACCCGATAAGAGTGATGAAGAGACAAAAGGAGACATTGCTTTAGTTTACCTTCATTGAACGGGGTCTCTAAATCATCATCAAGACGTCGTGTGTCATACTCGCAATCTCTAACAAACTCTATGTCATGAATATCCTTAAAATATTCTCTCTCAAGGCCTTATGCGGCCAACTGCCAGCTATCATGACTCACTTAAGGCATCATACTTTCTCATAAAAGCCCACCCTTCCATAGAAGGTCCAAAACATGATCACGATCTAAAATCAATAAAGATCTGATTCACACATCTGAACTGGGCATATAATCATGCTAAAACAGAAAGTCAAATCTATAGATTCATAACTGGTGATATCAATCAATATAAGAAGATCAATACAACTCACCATAACCTTACATGGAAATCAAAGTCACACAAGTTCCTCGCCGGACCTCCTGATCTGGGAAACATACGACCTCACAAGGGATTACCGCTCTAGATGGTATACCTGGTCTTTGACAGTACACTTCCTCACAGTTCACCGTCTCTGCGGCTACCCGCTCTTGGACAGTGTATATCCTCACAGAGATTCTACCACTCTAGCAGGGTTACCAGATCTCGGTCATACGTACCCTCACAGAAAACTTTTGGGAACCCAATCCTCAACAAATGCCATAATCAAAGAAAATCACTACGATACACGCATCAACACTAATGACCGCTCACTGGGTCGATAGCCACAAATATGATTAACAAGATCTACGCCGGATCACCTGGTCTGGTAAAATGTACGACCTCACAAGGAATTACCACCCTAGATGGTATACTTGGTCTTGGACCATACACTTCCTCACAGTTCACCGTCTTCGCGGCTACCCGATCTTGGACAGTGCACATCCTCACAAAAATCTACCACTCTAGTGGGTCACCTGATCTTGGTCATACACCCCCCTCGCAGATAATCCATTGGAGATTTGATCCTCAACAGATACCATACACAGTGATACATGCATCAATACAATCGATTGATCAAAACAATTGACCGCACTCGGGGTCAGCAACCACCAATATGGGTATAAGCATATATGTCAGCAATATACAACGTATCACTTCTCATGGCAGAACAAAACACAAAATCACACATTCTTTCAACAAGGTTCCACGAACCATAATCATATATCGAATATAAACATTCATCGCATGCTCTCAACATTTCTTATCACGTGGTATATCAATCACATCACATAGAAGATTTATACTACGCAACTCATCAATGCCACAAGAAACATTATATCCTCAAATAGGACCTCAAAGCATGTGTAATCAAAGCATGAATTCTATACACAGAAACACGCAGATAATATATTATGAATCAACTAAACTTCAACTTACGTAACTCGTACGTAGTTCAATAAATTCACAGGATTCAAGTTATATGTGCAATTATTCTGATCATTGCATCATCATATGCATTCACAATTCTTACCTCAAAGCACATCGCATTCGACCATTTTAGCGTGAAACATACGCACATATCTATAAGACATTTTCTAGTCCAATATTCACGATATTCGTCAATCATGCTATACAAGGATGATAGATTCACACAACCAATCATAATGTGAAACCCTCTGCAACACAATTATGTAGGCGTGATGTATCATCAAAAACTAATCATTTGTAGTCGTGAGGTGTCATTCATCTAAATGATCTAAACTAATGATTTTGTAGGCGTATAAGTCAACCACCTAAAAGTCAAAAACTGATCATTTATAGGCGTAACAAGTCAACTACCCAAAAATTAATCAGTTGTAGGTGTGACACGTCATTCACCTAATAAGCATCACAATCATTAAGATCACAAAGACACCAAAGTCATATGTAATTCCATTGATAAGCCTTAACTTGACAAAAAAATACGTAACAAAACACACAAAAAGTCTTAAACTAAGACTATCAAAGTGTTTATTCGACGTTTTCTATGGGTTCCGTCATAGGAGAGTAGACATAGGTTACTGCCTGAGTAGTTCATGTTGCTGTTGCGGGGGAGGTTGGGGTGTACTACCCACTCGTCGGAGGTCATCGACCATCTTTATGCGACAATCACGGATAAAGTGGCCCACTTTGCCACAATACAAACAGCCACCAGAGTCTCCGGGACATGCCTGTCCACGGGGAACACGATCGCATCTCAAACATTTTGGGTTTAGCGGTCGTTGAGGCTCATTTCCTTCACTTAGTTTCTGTCTTTTAGCAGGTCGACGCTTGTTGTCCGCACTATCTTCGACAGACTTTATATCGCGACGTTGTTTAAAGTGGCATTCTTCAGCAGAATGACTCACATTTCCGCAAAAATGATAATCAACGGAGTTCCGAAGGCACATCGGATCAGGCAAAACATGAGGGCTGATACTCCGCCCTAGGTTGGTGATCTCGCAACCCAACCCATCAACCTTATGATCCAAGTTCTTGACCATCGCTTGGAGCTGCTCAATCGCTCTGGTTAATGCGTCTATAAATTTGATCAGTTTATTGAACGACATCTAAGCAAAAACACATTCTTTAATTAAAATAAATACAAAATAATTTAAGAGAAATAGTACTCACAGTGCGATGCAGATGCCGGATGTTCAAGGATTATCACTTTCCCTGTTGCTCTGATACCAAAAGCTGTAATGCCCCAAAATCGTGGACTTGAAACCTTTTATGAAAAAGGTCGAAAGCTTTGAAATCAATCATTTATCAGAGTTTAAAACAGAAGTTCAGCGGAAGATCAGGTTCAAAACAGCAAGTCCCTAGACCTTGGGCGCATTACAACATAAATGCAGACTTCCCTTTACAAACCGATTTGCAGTTCAAATATATATTTTATTGAAATGAAATAAAGAACCAAGTTTTAGTAATACAGTTTTAGAAATCCAGAGTTCTAATCAAAAGAGATGCTTTCAAAGAAACTTTATACCACATCTATCAAAAGTGTCCCAGAAGTGCAACGTCAGAAAAGGGCCTTGCCTTGAATGCATCACGTCATTGTGCCATCGCAAGCTGTCTCAACCTGTCCAGCACCTGCCCATGAAATGGGTCAGTCTCACAACAGACTAGTAGGGGTGCAAAGGACAAGAAAGAACAAAAGCTACAATAAGTAAGATAAACGCTAGCTCTATCAGGAACAAGCAAGACTAGCAAATCTAACCAAACATGTTGTAGAGTAAGCAAGGCTCTAGTCAGGCAAACAACTACGTACAAGAGCAATAAGGATTATAGTGCTAAACAAGAAACTATAGCAATCCCACAGATATAATAGGTGAAGAGTAACTAACTCTATCCACCAGTCAAGCAAAGCAATTGCATAAGACAAGCATTCATAACAATGCTCGTAATACATATACAAGTATCATTGGATATCATTGGATGGCTCAGTCCATCGGCAAGTAGCTACCTTAATTGTAAGGCACAAGCTATTGCATCACAAGCAATCATGTAGCAGTTATATCACAATATGCAACAACTAGCATAATGCTAGTATTATAAGTAATTTGACTAGTATGAGAAGCTAGTCATTACTTAGCAGAACTGCACAAGCAGTTTAACTAACTAGAGTAATGTCTCGATAGGTGTTCATAGCTCAACGAGTAGCGTACCGAACTACCAAGCTAACAAGTAAGCAAGTAGTGCATGTCACAACACGCATATCTCATGATCATGTGTATAAGTTATATCTTGTCTCATTATTGAGTAGGCCATTGTGAGTACGCACAAGGCAAAACGTAGAAATAGCCGAGATCGATTCGGGGGTCCATTATGCTATGTATTTTATTATACCCCGAATGACTGACTGAGTCTGCTTCTTAAGGGGATGACCAGTGACCAAGAGAGTAAATCCCCAAAGGCAAACAAAGGCCCAATGGATGCACATCCGAACTTCTGTAGAAGTGGCCTGAAGGATTTCTTCTAACCTCCGATGACTGGGGAAGGTCGGATCTTTGCCCGAGATTGCCATTAATGACTGTCCATCGGAGTTTTGTACCATCCATCCTCTCTCTTGATGAACCGTCCCGAATGAGCACGACGAAGGGTTTCTTAACCGCCGTCCCATTCTACATGCTCTGGTCTTTCAACCCAATCGAGCATCTTGCCTGTGAAGGCGCATGATTATTATTTAGGTGAATTATACGCATCATTGCGCGTTCGAGGAAACCACACACTTTTCATCCTCCTCACCGCAGTATGCAACATACATATTCAAATGTACAACCACGATGAAAAGGGTCAGTCCGTAGTGAGGGTAGAAACATCACTCTTGTGATCTCAAACACCTGCCATTGCATGTTCGAGGCAGACATAGACCTCTCATCCTACTCATCGTAGTACGCAACATACCTGTTCAAAAGTACAACCACGATGAGAGGGGTATGGATCTCTCGTAGGAAATCCCAACACTTTTGCTTTACAGAAGCCTACAATGAACTCATTCAAGTTCCAACTTATCGTACTCGGGTCCTTTAGAGAATCGCAAGCATTCTGCCTATTAGGTGCATATCAAAATAGCAGGATTTAGCTTAATGTGTCAATACACGCTTAGAGGTTACTATAGACTTTTTGTCCTGCTCTTCGTCGTCCAAACATATCGTACGTAACTAAAGGTACAACTACAAAAGGAGGAACATGGTTCCCTCGTAAGAGATCGAACAATACCTCCACGAAGGAAGGTAGGCACTACATTCATGGTTGAACCAGAAAGCCTAGAAACTAGGTCTCGCATTAGAGGCAAGGTAACGTCGATCTAGAGATGGCATAAGTACCTCGCTAGGATCCCTGCCCTACTCGTGCACAGGCTTCTGAACAAGGCTATCTGAGTCGTATCGGATAGGTGAACTAAGGTTGTAACACACCTATCCCAACTACATCGATTTGAGAGATTCAACTGCTATCTCTGCTTTACGAAGCTATACATCTTGAAAATAGATTTGCACCTAAGACAATGTCTTTGGAGAACCGAAGTGCATAAGTGTGTGTCGTGGCTTGTAAGACAAGTGAAACGATATACACTATACACTCGAAGCTGCACTCAGGGAGTTGTTATCATCGCAAAATTTTTAACTTTTTGCGAATCAAACTGACCTTTGAAAAAGTTTTTTTTGAAAATAACTCGCCTCCGTTTTGAAAATGCGGAAAAATTCCGTAGAATGGGACTCGCCTGTCGGTACGAGGTTCAACCGTTCCTGCCACCTTTAACAGGGGTAATTGAACGAAGGATCAATCTTATGCTCTACTCTATTCAACTTTTCTAAATCATATTCTAATTTCTAAATGCACATAGAATCAGGCATGTGCTATGAATTTTCAGAAAATGCACATTTTGAAAACATGATGTTTGCTTTGAATGATTGAAATATTTAGAAAATGTAAATCTTGGAAAATCGTGAATTGGGATTTGAAATATACTTCTGAGAGAAATAAAATCGATTTTGAGGAATCCTTGACATTTGGTGAAAATCGATTCTGAGAGACTTGGTTTCTTTGAATTCAAACTTTGAAATTGAAATTCTAACTTAGAAAATTTGAATTTGGAACTTGGGAAATATTTGAAATATCATTGGCAAATCCATATTCTTTTGAATAAGACTTAGAAAAATTCTAACTTCAAACTTTGAAATTGACTGCATAACTTTGGAAAATTGAGTTTATGAACTTGAGAAAAACACTTGAAATATTCTTTGAAATTCAATGCTTTTGGGAAAATCGATTTTGCTATAAGACTTAGGAGATTTTTAGAAAATGAACTTCTTTGAATTGAGATTGGAATTGGCAAATGCATGAAATGAATGAATATGGATTTGAGGAATTGAGAAATACTTTTTGTATTTTTGAGAAATGCAGTGCATTTTGAAGTTAGCCTAAGAGTGTAGGCTGAATGTGGCTAATGTGAAGATCATAAATCTAAGTATCATTCGTATTCTGACTATGGCCATAAATACAAATTTCACCAAGTTTATAAACTTCATAGAAGCTAGTGCATGTGCCATTCGTGTAGATCATGGTGAATTTGTAAAAATATGCATGAATCATCATCCATCACACATTAAAATTATAAAAATAAACTATATGCAATGCAACCTAGGCTAAGCAGGAAATATAAATTCTTATTCCAAAGTTTAATTACAAATTACATCACTATTGAAATTTAAATACATGAAAAATAAAGTCTTCAATGTACCTGCAAAACTAGAAAACTTGGTTAATGAAAATATGTTAGCTTTTCTAGATTTATCCAACAATATCAGGAAATTGTTGGATTTTGCTAGAGATAAGCCTTTTTGCCATGATTCCCTTAAATCAAAAGTGATAAAGTATGAAATAAAATGGAATAAATAAGGAAGATAAGATATGAAATTTCGAAATTGGGGTCCAAATGACCAAAATACCCCTAATAACAAGACTATGATCTTGAAATTAGGGTTTTTAGAAAGATATTTTGATAAAATGCAAGTTTTGAAATTTGAATAGAATAAACTCAAACCAAATATGCTATGACATGATTAAAAATATGAAATTAGGGTTAGGGATTTCGAAATTTAGGTTAAATGACCAAATTGCCCCCGATAGCAAGACTATGGCTTTGAAATCAGGGTTTTCTGAAATAGATTTTTGGTAAAAACTTAGGTTTTATGCACTAAATGAAATCAAATGAGCATCAAATTAAACCTAAAGCATCCTAATATGATTATGAACATGATTAAACCCTAAAAATATATGCTTATGCACGAAAATCCAATAATATCACAAATTTTGTGATTTTTTGCAGTGTTTTGGATCTTTCAGGAACCCGGTTTTGCAATTTGCTTAATTCAGCCATCAAATGGATTCCAAAATCCATAACAATTGGTACCTGCACTTGTTATAACCCTAATGTCGAATTGGAATTATAAAAATAATTTTTTGACATTAAATTAATCCGAAAATTGCATTAAACCCTAAAAATATGCTATTTTTTTACCTAATTCACCAACCAGTCTCAGTCCAAGACCTGAACCAGGGGTAAAATTTCTATGGAAATTTATGAAATTTTATAGAGACTAACTAAGAAGAAAAACAGAGATTTTCCAATTTACAGATCGGAAAAATCATCTCCGGTTAGGGAGAAACCTTTCCGGCAATCTGGGCTAAAATATATCACTTTTAACAGGGATTAAAACGGCTACTTCAGATTGAAAATACAAACATAAATAGCAAACCTAAACAAAAATCTCTGAAATTTTAGTGGTGAACATTAAACAGAAAAATAATAATACTCACGTTTTACAGATCATGAATCGGATCTGTGGTTTGGGATTTATGACTAACACAAGTCTGATTAGGGTTTTGGTAAACCCTAATGAGTTTTAAATTTAAAAACAGATTCTATGAAAGGGGAAAAATACTAAATAGTAATAAAAAAATCCGAAACTTTCACAGAAGATAGATCTACTCAATGTGAATCCATAGCATATTACAAATCTAAAATCGGATATAAGATGAGAGAAATATCATAACAGCAAATTACCTTCTTGATTTTAGCCATGATTTTAAAGCTTTAAAAACCCGATTTGATGTCTGATTTTTTTGACAGGGTTCTCGAGATCCAAAACCTCTGATATTTCTACAGTAACTCAATAACTCATGCATGCATCACATATAAAAAAATCAGAAATAAACAATGATAACTTCAATCCGAAATAACATTATCTTTACTATTCTAAACCTAAAACACACAGAAATTTAAGAAACTTGACAAACCATGCATTAACTAATGTAAATCAATAAAATAAACCATAAAACAGTAAATAAAAATTATTTCTATGTTATAGAACGTAAAACAAACATGATTAAACCATGAAAATAAAATAAAAACAGGGAATCAGTGGCTGGAATTTGATATCACCTTTAAAACATAGATTTAACCCATTAAAAGGGGTAAATCATATATTTTATTGGTTAATAATGTAAAGAATCATATTAAAATCAATTCTAATGGATTAAAATCTCTATAAATCATCCAAAACAGGGTTAGATCACCTTCTTGGATCGTTCTTGATGGTTCTTGAGGTTGAATCCATGGTTTAATCCATGAAGGTGATGGTGCCAATGGCTAAATCATGCTTAAAACAATGAAAAATATTAAATAAAAACTAAAAATTAAAGAAAATAATTACCTTGAGGTTGCTGCAAAGGAGGAAGGGCTGGAGAGGAGAGAGAAGCTCCAAGAATCCAATAGGAGAGAGATGGAAAAATCGACCCCCCTTATGCATCTATTTATAATAAAAAAATTAGGTTTAAATTTTAACACTTTTGAAAATCTTGGACTCTCTAAGGGGGGCGATTTTGGTGTGAGTTTACCTAACTAACCCTAGCCTAGATTATCCTAATTAAGTCCTAATTAGCCCCTAGCTAAACCTAGAAAATCCCCAAATGTGGTGCCACTTGGCATTTTCTCACATTAGGTTTTTAAAGTTTTAACTAAAACTTTTAAAAACAACAATTTAAAAACCAAACTTTAAAAATGAGTTTTCAAAATAGATTTTGACTCTTCTAAATTTCTAAAACTAACCAAGACACTGACTAAGCCTAAGCTAACCCTGACTTTCTCAAATGTGGCGCCATCCCGAGTGGGCCCTACTTGATTTTGTCAAAAAATGATTTTAAAACTTAAAATTAAGAAAGTTTTCAAAAGATTTTCAAAAGCAAACTTGAAATTAAAAGTTTTGAAATGGCATAGAGTTCCAACTGGGTTAAAACTCCTCTGGATGTGGCGCCAACTGAGTGGGCCCACATCTAATTTTGAAAATTTTGAAATAAACACTGAAAATGGCTTTGAAAAAGGGTTAAAATCGATATTTGAAATTCAAGATCTTTGAAAATAGGGTCTCAAGCAAACTGAAACTCCGGGTTAGAGTCTTGAACTCTTAGGACTCTGAGATTTTAGATTTTAAAAGCCAAATGAAAGAATTTTCAAAAGATTTTATCAAGAAATGATGAAATAAGTCAGAAAACACAGTCAGGGTTAGACTCCTAACTCGACCGAACTCTAAAATAGAGTCCTGAACTAACTGGACTCTGTAAAATGACCTAAATTTTGAAAATAATCGAAAAAGACTGAAAATGGAAGTAAAACAGACTTAAAAACAGACTCCTGATTGGATTAGGACTCTGAGACAAAGTCCTGATCGAACTGAAACTTTCAAAAATTTGAGAAATTTGATGAATAGAGGAATTCAGAAGCGACACCACCTCAATAGGTCTCATCTGGGAATTGAGATCGATTAAAATTTAAATTTGAAATGAATCCAGATTGTTTCCTTGAGAAAATATTTCGAAATATAAAGTCCTGGGGTTGGAAAATGACAGAGTATTGAATAAAACCCAGGTTTTGAAATTGATTTTGAAATAAAGCTTTAAAATTCAAATCTGGATTGAATGTTTTGAAATAGGAGTGCTGGATCTCGAAAATGAGATGTAATGACATGCAATGCTATGCAATGCAATGAGATGTGATGAAATGAAATGCAGAATACATGCAATGATATGCAATAATCTGTGATGACCTATGAAATGGACAAACACTGGATGAGGGTGAAAATTTGGGGTGTTTACAGATGCCCCTCTTTGCTACTAAGCCGGTTGAAAGCCGAGCTTAGTGGCAAAGAAAACACACCAAATTTGAACCATAAAAATGCCCCAGTTAGATGGGTCTGACTCGGTATGAAAGAATTTATTCAAATGATGATGGTAGATATGAAATGGGGAATAAGGAGAAAATTTTATTTCAAAAAGAAATGAGATTCAGGTTTTTCCCTTAACCTGGATGGGACGGGAAATACCTCGTATGGAACGAAGCTCAGGCTTAACCTTTAACCTGACCGGGTTGAAAATGGAATACCTCATCAAAGGAGGCTCAGGTTTATACCCTTGACCTGATTGGGCAGAAAATGGAATACCTCATCAAAGGAGGCCCAGGTTTATACCCTTAACCTGATTGGGCGGAAAATGGAATACCTCATCAAATGAGGCCCAGGTTTATACCCTTAACCTGATTGGGCGGAAAATGGAATACCACATCAAAGGAGGCCCAGGTTTATACCCTTAACCTGATTGGGCGGAAAATGGAATACCTCATCAAAGGAGGCCCAGGTTTATACCCTTAACCTGATTGGGCAGAAAATGAAATACCTCATCAAAGGAGGCTCAGGTTTATACCCTTAACCTGATTGGGCAGAGAAATGAAATACCTCATCAAAGGAGGCTCAGGCTTATACCCTTAACCTGATTGGGCAGAGAATGGACGGAATCCTCGAAAGAAGAGACCGTGATGGAACCTTCGGATTTCCGCACAATGAATCCGATAGGGGTTTTGCAAAAGGAAGGAAATTGGGGTCCCTAAAGTTTGAAAAGGGATTGATTTTGGGCGCCTCATTGCTGAGACTAATTAACTTTTGAAATTGCCTTTTGCTGAAATTGGTGGCTTAACCTCAAGCCGAAATTTTACTGTCTATGGTGGGATAGTGGGGACACAGGGAAGTGTGCGAATCTGAGAGCCCGTGCACTCAGATTATACCAAAGAAGGGAAGGAATCTTGAAAACTCCCGTTATCAAGTCCTAAAAGGGATAACAACTGATGTCAGGATGCGCCAAAGATGAACCTCAAGCTCTCGCTTCACGCCAGGATAGCTAGAAAATATTGTCAAAATGTTGAAAATTATTGTTGATTCAAAATAATTGAAAGTGATGCGCATTGTTTTGAAAGTATTCCCTCTTTTCTACCTGAAGTATTACCTTCGACTGAGCTTAACTCCGTAGAATCAAGATTCAAATTCAAATTGCTTGCGATTGGCTTTCTTTCAAGGAAGCTATCAATTTCCTTGATATGGATGGGAAAGAAAGTATTCTTGATATTGCGAGAGCTATTGGTGAAAGAATATTGATAAAAGAATTTCACAAAATTAAAGAAGATTCTTGATAGATTTGGCAGTGTGATATCCTGGGATTCTTTTCTCATGATGATCTTTCTGCACTCTCTTTTTTTAGCAGATTGGAGCTCTCTTGGATTTTTCGAGAATTACATCATCCTTCATTTTGGAGATGTCCTGACTTGTCTCTCTCTTTTTTTTTTGGAAGGGTACGTCACAAACTCCTTCATCTCAGAGATGTTCCAATCCTTCTTTTCTCTCAGGGATTATCATGATGATTATTGGCTCTTTGGTAGGAAATCTCTTGATGATAGCAGAAATTAAATATCTTTTAGGGTTTGTCGGTAGGCTCATCACACTCGCCTTCATCTCGATGGTGATCTGAACTTCCCTGGAAGGATCCGTCACAAACTCCGTCATCTTGGAGATGATCCAAATCTTCTTTGGCCCCGGGGGTCGACTCGCTTAATTCGCCTTCATCTTGACGACAATTGAGAGATCCCTTTTGCAGATATTTAATTGCAACTTAGGTGATTGAGGAGATATGGAGATTGAGTAGATTTTTCTGTATCACCCAGGATATTTCGACTGCTTTATTCTTCAAGAATGATCTTTAAAAATGTGCCATTGACTGCGATCAATATCAATCACTTATGGCTTTGCAACAACATTGAGTTTTCTTTGCTGGCCATATCACGGATTTATTCTTCATCCTTTTGGTTGGCCAATAGAAAGATTTTGAACTTTGAATCCTTTTTCGCAAAAGCTTTGTCCTTTCGGAAGTAATACTGAGGGTATTCTGAGGTAATAATTTTGTGCAATAAAGATTTTTGAAATCAACAAATATTTAATGACAAATTGGCAAAACTTTCTTGAAATCCTTTTGTGAAAGCGAGCATTTGAAGCACAACGCAACACATCCATGACATAAATTCTCTTCTCCTTTCCCCAAAGGAGAAGATTCAGAAATTAGAATTGGGAATTACTCCTCTCTTCCCTAAAGAGGAGGTGTTTGCAAAATGAACTTTCGAAGAGAAATTAAGCTTTCGTCAAAACTTCCTAACATTAGGCTTCTCTTATGGAAAGGGGGCCGGAATTGGTGAGGTTGGTAAATTGGTCATGAAGGAACAAGTTCATCACACTCTCCCTGAAAAGAGGGTTCTTCATGATGAAATGGCCTAGTCTGAAATTTGGGGGGCCACAAGGAAAGCAAGTCTCCGTCGAGTCTCTCCCTATAAAAAGGGTTCTATGTGTGAAATTTGGAATTTTGTTTTGCAAACGGTTCACAAAGACACGAGTCCCTTCAAACTCTCCCTGAAAAGGGGCTAAGTGAACGAATTGGATAGCATGCGAAAAGAGCGAGCTCCCTCAAACTCTCCCTATAAAAAGGGTCTCTCGCAAGAGAAATTTTTTTTGGAATTGGGTATTAGGTGACCAAAAGGTCGAAATTTGGAAATTGGAATTTTGAAATTTGATATTTGAAATTGGAAATTGAAAATTGGAAATTGGAAATTGGAAATTGGAAATTGGAAATTGGAAATTGGAAATTGGAAATTGGAAATTGGAAATTGGAAATTGGAAATTGGAAATTGGAAATTGGAAATTGGAAATTGGAAATTGGAAATTGGAAATTGATAATTGAAAATTGGAAATTGATTGACCCGAAGGTCGAAATTGTGAATTGGTTTACTGAGAATGACATGGGTTCTATAGGGATTCAGCCTAAGAATGACATTGGTTCTATTGAGAACGGCATTGCTTCACTAGGAACGACATGGGTTCGATAGGTATTCAGCCTACGAACGACATTGGTTCAATTAAGAACGACATTGGTTCACTGGGAACAACATGAGTTCAATTAAGAACAACATTGGTTCACTGGGAACAACATGGGTTCAATAGGGATTCAGCCTAAGAACGACATTGGTTCAATTGAGAACAACATTGGTTCACTGGGAACGACATGGGTTCAATAGGTATTCAGCCTACGAACGATCAATTCCATAAGAATTCAACCTAAGGATCATAGCTTAAGAAGGAATGATTCCAACTTGTGAGCTTTGAATGGACTAAGTGCTAAACTGGGTTTTTGAGGGACGATTCGAATCGGAATTCAACTCTTTAAGGAAAACCAGATGAATTGGATTTTGAAAGAAAATTCGGGTCGGAACTCGGATCTTCTAGACCAACTTGCAGGGTAGTTTGAGTAGAAGTTCAAACTTGTAGCGGAAAGCTAAGCGAATTGGATTTGAAAGAAAATTCAAGTCGGAACTTGGATTTTCTAGACCAACTCTGAAGGAAAAGAAAACTCGAGTCGGAACCCGAATCTTCGAAGGAAAACCAAGTCCATTATGGAAGGAAAAGAAACCCGGGTCGGAACTCGAATCCTGAAGGAAAGGTAGATTAATTTGAAGGAAAGGAAATTCGAGTCGGAACTCGAATCCCAAAGGAAAACTAAACCGGTTAGAAGGAAAAGAAATTCGAGTCGAAACTCGAATTCCTGAAGGAAAATTAGATCAAATAGAAGGAAAGGAAATTCGAGTCGGAACTCGAATCCCAAAGGAAAACTGGGTTAACCAAAAGGAAAAGAAATTCGAGTCGGAACTCGAATCCCAAAGGAAAACTAAACCGGTTGGAAGGAAAAGAAATTTGAGTCGGAACTCAAATTCCTAAAGGAAAACTGGGTTAACCAAAAGGAAAAGAAATTCAAGTCGGAACTCGAATCCCAAAAGAAAACTAAACCGGTTAGAAGGAAAAGAAATTCGAGTCGGAACTCGAATTCCTAAAGGAAAACTGGGTTAACCAAAAAGAAAAGAAATTCGAGTCGGAACTCGAATCCCAAAGGAAAACTAAACCGGTTAGAAGGAAAAGAAATTCGAGTCGGAACTCGAATTCCGAAGGAAAACTAAATCAGTGGACACTAAATTTTAAAGTGTACCAGTGTAAACACCGGATTTTGAAAATATGCCAATACAAGCATTATGTTTTGAAAAATTACCAGTATGAATATCGGGTTTTGAAAGATTACCAGTACGAGCGCTGGATTTTGGAAAATTACCAGTACGAGCACTGGATTTTGAAAGATTACCAGTACGAGTACTGGATTTTAAATGGTTACCAGTACGAGCACTGGGTTTTAAATGGTTACCAGTACGAGCACTGGGTTTTGAAAGTTTACCAGCACGAACACTGGATTTTTAAAAAAAATTACCAGCACGAACACTAGATTTTGAAGAATTACTAATTAATTTTGATGGAAGATTTTCAGTCTTCATCCTTACGACAACTTGGACAACTGTCGGGGCCTCAGGATTTATCCCTTATCCTGAATGGGGAGTTCGATGCAAATAAAAATCGATGCAGATGAATGCATGCAAATGCAACTGAATGTAAATGGGTGCACATGTGTGCAAAATGAGAGATTTGTTTGATCCTGCCTGCATACAGGATGTTTTGAAGACAATTTTCAAAATAATGCCCCAGTGTAATGGGGGAGTAAGATATTGGATGAAAGGATAAATAATTGATATTTGATGAGAATTCTCTAAGGATAACGAGGTAAAAACTGACAATGAGCTTCTTGGTTGATCAGAGAGGCACTTTGAATAAGGTTACCCCTTATAAGAAGACATTTAAACATTTGCAAATGAGGAATATAAAAGATGACGCCAGGCCATAAGGAAGATTGACAAATTTATTAATGCATTGAAGAAGAAAATAACAAATTGATAGAAGAACTGAGACTACATTGTCCCTTCAAAATGACAAAATGATGAAAGTGACATAGTCTCGACATTGTCAATTTTTAGAAAACTTGCTCAGGATGGTCGACTGGTATCTTCCTCATCTTCAATAAGGATATTCTTGTCGATGCAATCTTGAATGATATTTTTCAGGATGAAACAATTCTCAGTGTCATGCCCTACTGCCCGATGAAATTTGCAAAATCTTTCTTTGAATCTGCCCATGATTGTTGCGGGATCAGCTGCTTTAGGTAAACGGATCATATCTTTTGCAAGCATGTATTCCAGAACACTCTCTAGTGTTTGGTCCAGAGGGGTGAACTTTCGATCCGTACTCCAATCCTTGCGCTTTAGCTTTTCTTGATCTTTCTCTTTATGCTGAGGACTAGATTGAAGAGGCCTATCATTGTTGGAGAACTTTCTTTTTTGGCCCTTGGATCCCTCTGAATAGTGATCATGATTTTTCTTGTTGCTTTTGCTATCATTGGCAGAAAGAGTGAAGTGAGCCTTCTTCTTCTGCTCACTCTGATTGTTACCTTGTGTAAAGATGAAGCCTTCATAAACTCCATTTTCCATGCTTAGCTCAAGCCACTCGGCTCGTTCTGTGTAAACACCCCAAATTTTCCTCACTCATTCTCAAACAACCCTCCTCGTGCAGTGCCAACCCTGTTAGGTCAGTGTAGGAGTCAAACCCTGAGTCAGTTTCAGAAAATCACCATTTTACCAACTTTTATTAGGAAAATTACCATTTTACCCCTAGGTCATCCCAGACCCCAGTCAGTCGGAGTCAACTAAGCTCATTGGTCAGTTCAGAACAGTTAGAATATCAGTCATCTCAAGCTCATCTGAGCTCATAATGAATAAACCATTTTCATTTCTGACCATTCCTGCCAAAATGGGATCATTTCTTCAGAAATGAGCTCATTTCTCACTCAAATCCAAGCCAATTGTCTCCGAGTCAGTCATTCATAGTCAGTTATACTCCCCAGAGTCTAACTTGAGCTCACCAGAAGTTCAAGCGCTCCAGTTTCAGTTCAAAACCATTTCCAAGTGTCCAGGAGCCCATTTTAGTCCATTTCAGCTCTTTCAACTGAAATTGAGTCGAGTTCAGCCAATTGAGCTAGTGTTCAAGCTTCGATTTTAGTTCACCTCAGTATTACTGACCTTTGTTTCAGCTCAAACCCAGTTCAGGTTCGTAATTCACTTCATTCCAATGACCATTCCATACCATTTCTCTAAAAATGGCAGCTTTTCTTGAAAATTCAGTTGGAAAGGTCAGTTGAGTCAGTGTCCGGTGAGTTTATTTGAGTTCTCAAACTCTAAAACTCAGCTCAATCTAGCTCAAACCCTAATTTTCAGTGTTACTCTAGCTTGGCAGAGCTCGAAAATCATTTCTTCAACCATTTTTTGCAAATTTTGTCAATTTTAACACTTTTTGAACTGGTACAAGTGTCAATCGGGGTCTAACATCCAAAATTCTTCATTCAGGGTTAGCATTTTGCATAGCATTTCATGTCATTTCATATCATTTCTCAGCATTTCATAACATTTCATCACATTTCATTCCATTTTCGAAGTCCAGAACTCCAGTTTTATAAATTTCAATCCAGATTGAGTTTTAAAAGTTTTCAGAAATCAATTTCAAACCCTAGGTTTTCAAAATTGACATTTTTACCCCCAAGATTCTAAATTTGGAAATATTTTCTCGAGAAAAACAATATGGATTTTTTTCAAAGTTAAATTTTCAAATTCTATACTGGATTTGCTTTGCAACGAGCTATTAAACTTCAAAATTCAAGCTCATTTCAAAAAATGTCAAAAATAGCTCATTTTGTTGAAAGCATTTTCTCGAGAAAAACAATCTGGATTTCTTTCAAAATCAAATTTTCAAATTCTACACTGGATTTGCTTCGCAACGGAGTATTGAACTTCAAAATCCGAGCTCATTTCAAAAATTGCCAAAAATAGCTCGTTTCGTTTGGAAACTTTCTGAAAAGACTATTTTATCCCTCTAATCGTCAAAATGAATTTCAAAATCAAAATTTGGACCCTCTCTGAGATGGCCCATCTATTTGCATTCTCTTGTTTTAATTTATAAAAAAAAGAAAAAAAAATTTACCTTTTTCTTTATTTTTTTGTTTGTTTTATTTTTTTTATTATTTTATTTTCCTAAGGTGGGACCCACAAGATGGTCGACCACCCTAGCCCTCAATCCAGCCCATTTCCTTTCTTTCTTCCTCCATTTTCTTTTTTATTTTTATTTTTATTTTTATTTTTTTTACTTTCCTTTTTTCTTTCTTTTCTTTCTTTTCTTTCTTTTCTTTCTTTCTTCTTTCTTTTTCTTTCTTTCTTTCTTTCCTCCTTTCTTTCCTCTCCCAGCCACTCACGTATACCCTATCCAGCCCCTTCTCTTCCTCTTTCCCTCTCCTTTTCCTCCCTTTCTTTCCTTTTCTTTCTCCCCTCCTCTTTCCTTTTCCTTTTCCTTCTTCCCTTCCTTACTCCTTTCTTCCTCCAAAGCCATACGGCTGTAGCCTTGGGCATGACACAGCCTTCTTCATTAATCAATGGTAACTTAGGGAAAGATATCATCTTTCCTAAGTTACCAATCAAAAACAAAAGGAGCAAAAGGCTACGGCTGGCCCATTTTCCCCTTAACGCACCTCTCTCTCTTTTTCTCTCTCTCTCCCTTTAGCTATCTTCTTCTCTCCTTGGCTACTACAGCCACAACAACCTTCCAACCTCCAGCAGCACCTTAGCTTCAGCCACCACAGCAACCAAGCTTCCTCCTTCACCCCCATCTTTCCCAGCCGATGCTTCCTTGGCAGCTCCTTCGGATTCAAGCTATCAACAACAACCTCCATTGCTCCACCTTCACCACCTCCACAGCAGCATAGCAGCTCCAACATCTCCACCACAGCTTCAACACCCCCAGCACTTTGGAAGCCTTCTCTGCAATCGGTTCCAGCCACCTCCACAGCAGCCATCATCGAACTCCATCTTGCAACAGCCACCTCTTCCAAGAGCTCCTCTAGCCGGACCCCTACCCAACTTCAACCACCTTCACGCCCAATAGCTGGTCCAGCATATACAAGGAAGCATCCCTTTTCAGTTGGTGTCATCTTCCTTCAATTGATCCAAACTAACCCAAGGAATATTCAAGAAGAAGACTTAGCCATTTTATTTCTTTTATTTCAATTCAATGTAAAAATCAATGTAATATTTGGAATAAGAGTTACATTTCTGCTTAGAATAGGGTTGCATTGCATATAGTTTAATTTCTGCAAAATTTTAATATGTGATGTATGATTCATGCACATTATTTCAAATTCACTATGGTTTACACGAATGGCACGTGCACAAGCTTTTATGGAGTTTATAAACTCGGTGGGATTCGTATTTATGGCCATAGTCAGAATACGAAGAAAACCAAGATTTATGATCTTCGTATTAGCCACATTCAACCTACACACTTAGGCTAACTTCAAAATGCACTGCATTTTTTAAAGTTTTAAAAGGATTTCTCAATTCCTCAATGAAATTCCCTTTTCAAATTCATATTCATTCATTCATATCATTCAAATTACATTATTCTCAAATTCATTTTCCAATTTCAATTTCAGAAAATTCAGCTTTCTCAAGAATTCCCAAGTCTTTCTCAGGATCTGATTTTCTCAAGATCCTGAGTTTTCAAAAGAGATTTCAAAGCATTTCCCAAGTTCAAACCAAGATTTTCCAATGTTTTAAAATTCTCAAATTTCAAAATCCCAAGTTTTCAAAAATCGATTTTCTCAGATTTCCTATTTTCCTAAGAACCCAGTTTTCCTGAGAATTCATTCTCCTTTTCAGAAATCCTTTTCCAATGAATTTCCTGATTTTCCCAGCATTTCTCAAATCCATTTTCTCATAAAATCAATTCCAAGTTTCCAATCTCAAAACCAATTTTCTCAGATTTTTAAGCTTTCTTGAGAAATCATTTTCCAATGCAAATTTCTGATTTTCAATGAACTTCAATGATTTTCTCAGGAATCCCAATTTCAAGTACTTTTCCAATCATTTTTCTAGCATATTTCAATTTTCCAAAGCAAACATCATGTTTCTCAAACTTGCATTATTTTCAAAATTTCATAGCACAAGCCTGATTCTTTGTGCATTCTAGGAAAAATAGAGCATAATTTAGATATTTGAGTCGAGTTAAAGCACATAATTGGTCCTTGGTTCAATTACCCCTGGTAAAGGCGCCAGGAACGGTTGAACCTCGTACCGACAGGCGGATCCCATTCCACAGAATTTTCCGCAAATTTTCAAAACGGAGGCGAGTAATTTTTAAAACCATTTTCAAAACTTTGGTCGAGTTTGACTCACGAAATTCGTTTCTCTCTCGCAAGGGAGGAAAAAAAATTTGCGATGATAACAGGTTTGGCGACCGTGATGGGACTTGTCTTCGCCTGATCAAGTATGTGCTTTAACTTAGCTCAATTATCAAAATTAGGCTCTATGGAATGTCAGCTTTTAATTTCTGATATCATGTGAACCTAGGAGCCTAGACTTGAACCCGGCTGACATGAACTGCATGTAGACTAGGCATGGTTTGGTAGGACCATATTGAGGAGAATTATTCATGCTCACATAGACTTAGGTCTGAAATACAACACTCCTCAATCTAGGACTTGTATGAAAACAATGTTTGCTTCTTCAAAAAGTTTTCAAAATTCTATCTCTTTAGGACTTAGAGCCCTTTGTTTGCCTGCATGTGATCATATTTCAAAAACCACCCCACCTATGTCTACCCGGTCTTCACGTTGCTGGGCTCTCTTCAAGAACCATAGTTCGGGACAGAGCCTCACAACTGGGCCACTTATTTGGGCTAACGCCCCCCTGCCACGTACCAAGGGCCATAGTCCAACGTATATCGGCAGGCACTCAAGGATGTTGGGAAAACACAAGCCTAGAACCGGAGATGAATTTTTATGCCACGTACATCGAGCCTCGGTTCGAGTATATCGGCATAGCATGGTTGGACACAGATGATCTGAGCCTAGAGTCAGGATTAGGGTCCTACAGATCTTTCAAAATTGATGCATTTAGAGTCAGCTTCTTAGGGAATGTTGTATGTGCATAATTGTTTGTGTAGGATGTGATTAAATGCATTCTTCTTTTATTTCTCAATTCTCTTTTATTTTCCTTTTATAAATTTCATCTATTTTTCTTCAACAATTTTATCAAAAACCCTGGACGATTTTCAAAACCTCATATTTTTCCTCAAAAGTCCAGGCGATTTTCCTTTTCCTACCTTTCCTCTGGACTTCAAATTTCTAACCTTATTTTGATCCTGCCTGCAATTTTTCAAATGTTCAAATCTTGTCAAACTTCTCTTCTTCATATATGTCTTCCAAATTCTATTCAGAATTTTTGTCTCTTTCCAAGTCCTTAGACATCTCCTTCATCATCTCTATTTTTCCCAAAAATCCTTCAGTCTAAACTATTCCTTTATTCTGCAGAAAGTATTGGCATTTCACTATAGTTCAAACAAGGTCGAGAAAGAGAACAACACCAAGCAGTATCGAAGAGATGAGTTCTTCGAGGCCAGTCAAGAAGCAGGATAAGACAAGTGAAGATGAGATTGATCCAGTCATGTACAGAATGTTTCAAAAAATGATGACAAAGATGCTATTAGAGCTACTCGAGTCAAGCACCAAAAAGAAACCAGCCAAGCGAAATGATCAACCTCTCCAGTCCAGTACCCAGCATAAAGGGAAGGAGAAAGAAAAACCAAAACACAAAGACTGGAGCGCTGATCGAAAGTTCACCCCTCTGGATCAGAAGCTCGAGACTATTTTAGAAAATTTGCTTGCAAAAGGCATGGTCCATTTACCAAAAGTTGTTGATCCTCCGTCAATCATGGGCAGATTCAAAGAACAATTTTGCAAGTTTCACCGTGCAATAGGACACGATACAGAAAATTGTTTTGTCTTCAAGAATATCGTTCAGGATCATGTTGATAAGAATATTTTAGGGGAAAGCAAAATAGTAGACCAGCCGGCTGTCCTAGCCAAACCCCTTCAATCCCGCTCCCAGCAGAAAGCAAGCAGTCAAAAGAAGCCAAAACATGACGGTTGGGGTTACGATCGCGAATTTACCCCTCTAGATCAGCCCCTCGAAACGGTCCTTGAATACATGCTGAGCAAAGGAATGGTTAAACTTCCAAGAATTGCTAATCCTCCGGTCGCCCTAGGGAAATGGAAAGATCGCTTCTGCAAATTTCACCGAGCTACAGGGCATGATACTGAGCGATGTTTCGTCTTCAAAAATATCGTTCAAGACTGCGTTGACAAGAATTTCCCTATTAAAGAGGAAGACCAGTCGGCCGTTCTGACCGAGCCTTTCCTTGATCATTCATGAAGACGACAAATGCCAATGCTTTCTCATTTCCATCATTTCTGCTTTTTGCTTCTCTGAATAAATGTAGTCTCCAGTTGCTTTCTTTAAATTTGACATCCTTCCTCCAAGACATCAATAAAATCATCAGTTTTCCTTATATTTGGAGGTCATTTTCTTCATAATGTTATTTTCTGAACTCTCCTGCAATATGCCCTTTGGGATGAATGCTTTTCCCTGAAAAAATTCTTCCTTCTCAGATAACCTCCCAAGTTCGTAGGGAAGCTCATTACCAATTATGCATTACTTTGTTATATTCCTTTAAAAATGTCTTTTTCTTCATGGTTGACGGCCTCGCCTAGGTAACAAGACATATCTCGGTTGTTTATTTCCTCTCATGGAATAACAATGCAATTGTCGCAATCCCAGCAATAATCCCATCCCTGGTAAAGGGATATCCTTCAAACTGTCAACCCAATTTCAGATCTTCATCCATTATTTTCATTCTATTCTCCAAGTCATTGCCTTCAAGAATTTTCTATCATTCTAATCATCCTATTTGTCTTACAGAGAGTTTTGGCATCGTGGAATGGTTCAGACCAGATCCAAGAAGAAAATAGTGTTGCTTCAGTACCCTAACAGTAGCAGCGAGCAAGAGATGGATTCTCCGCGATCTGCTAGGAACCAAAGTCAACAAGCCAATGATGATATCAATCCTCAGATGTATGCCATGTTTCGAAAGATGTTGAATAAGATAATGGCACATCAAACAGGGGACAGTTCCGACAAGATTCCTACCAAGAAAAAGATCAAGGGCCGAACATTAGAGAAACAACTGAAGATATCCAAGAAGTGTATCCAACATGAGGATACATCTGATGAAGAAGAATCAGGAGGTGGCACCGATGAAGAGTGTGAGGCTCAGCAAGCTTTTCAGAAGATGACACAGGGGCAGGGGTCAGACAATAAGCTAAAAGATCATTCTGCTAATAACTCTGACCAGTCGCAACTCAGAGATGTGGTCAAAATGGTTAAGGATCTGCAAGCCCGCGACAAGGGCAAAAGGATTTTTACAAGCGAAGATTTCTATGATGGTTTAGATGGGGATGACAGCCTAGAAGATCTCCCCCGTAAATTTGTCAAATTTGATGGGACTGGCGATCCCAAGGCTCACCTGTCTATGTTCTTTGCCGAGTGCAATCGATTCAAGAGAGACAATTGTGCTTTGTTCAGATGTTTTCCTCACAGTCTGGAGGGCACCGCCGCCAAGTGGTACTCAGAGCATATAAATCCCATCGAATTGAAGGAATTTGATAAAGTGGTTAATCTGTTCATTGAACGATTCCTTTTAAACACCAAAGCGCCGCCAACGCTAAACCATCTCTATAATACAAAGCAAAGAGATAATGAGAAAGCCAGAAACTTCATCCGCAGATGGAGGGGCACTTGCAATAAAATGAGAAATCCCATCTTAGAGGAGCACGCACTCCAGATTATTCTAAACAATTTCTCACAACCTTTGAGAGGTCTTATCTCCACCTCACCCTCCAAATCTTTTATTGAGCTTACTGAACGGGCCGAGTGGCTCGAGATGGGAATAGAGAATGGGGTCTATGATGGCATCACCCTTGTCAAGAATAATCAAGATTCAAAGAAGAAGGAAAATTTCATCTTCTCTGCCGATGTCGGCCGCAGTGGTCACAAAAATAGCAAGAGCAATCATGCAGATCAGAAAGAAAAGTCTTCAAAGAAGAATGAAAAAATGAGTCAGCAGAAAGAAAAGATAAAACGGGATGGTTGGGGTGACGATCGTCAGTTTACTCCTCTTGAGCAACCTCTCGATGAAATCCTTGAACATATGTTGACTAAATAAATGGTAAAGCTCCCAAGAGCCACAGATCCTCCCACGATCATGGGAAGGTTCATGGACCAATTCTGCAAATTCCATCGGGCAGTAGGACACGATACTGACCACTGTTTTGTCTTCAAGAACATTATTCAAGATTGCATTGATAAGAATATCCTCGTTGAAGATAAAAAGAAGGACTAGCCATCTTTCCTCGATTACTCAAAAAGCCGACGATGCTAGCATTTTCCCATTTCTCATTTTGCCTTCAAAGGATGATGTAATCCTGTCTATCTTTCCTTGACTTGTCATTTTCCTTCAATGCATCAATAAAATTATCGATTTCTCCTTCTCTACACCATGGCCTTCTACGAGAAGTGATATTTTTCAGAGTCTCTCCTGAATCAATCAAAAGTCAGAAAGTATTCTTCAAATATCAATTACTTATCCTTTCATCCAACTTCTCACTCCCCAGTTATACTGGGGCATTATTTTGAAAATTGTCTTCAAAACATCTTGTATGCAGACAGGGTCAAATAAATCTCTCATTTTGCATGCATTTGCATTCATTTACATACATTTGCATTCATTTGCATTTGCATGCATTCATTCGCATTCATTTGCATCCATATGTACCATTTTCATTTTCCCAGTCAGGTTAAGGGTTAAACCTGAGCCTCATTTTGATGAGGTATTTCATTTCCCGATCAGGTTAAGGGTACAAACCTGAGCCTCCTTTGATGAGGTATTTTATTTTCTGCCCAATCAGGATAAGGGTACAAACCTGAGCCTCCTTTGATGAGGTATTTTATTTTCTGCCCAATCAGGATAAGGGTACAAACTTGAGCCTCCTTTGATGAGGTATTTCATTTTCCGCCCAATCAGGATAAGGGTACAAACCTGAGCCTCCTTTGATGAGGTATTTCATTTTCCGCCCAATCAGGATAAGGGTACAAACCTGAGCCTCCTTTGATGAGGTATTTCATTTTCCGCCCAATCAGGATAAGGGTACAAACCTGAGCCTCCTTTGATGAGGTATTTCATTTTTTGCCCAATCAGGATAAGGGTACAAACCTGAGCCTCCTTTGATGAGGTATTTCATTTTTCGCCCAATCAGGATAAGGGTACAAACCTGAGCCTCCTTTGATGAGGTATTTCATTTTCTGCCCAATCAGGATAAGGGTACAAACCTGAGCCTCCTTTGATGAGGTATTTCATTTTCATTGCCCAATCAGGATAAGGGTACAAACCTGAGCCTCCTTTGATGAGGTATTTCATTTTCATCACCCATTCAAGATAAGGGTACAAACCTGAGCCTCCTTTGATGAGGTATTTCATTTTCCTCCCAATCAGGATAAGGGTACAAACCTGAGCCTCCTTTGATGAGGTATTTCATTTTCATTGCTCAATCAGGATAAGGGTACAAACCTGAGCCTCCTTTGATGAGGTATTTCATTTTCCTCCCAATCAGGATAAGGGTACAAACCTGAGCCTCCTTTGATGAGGTATTTCATTTTCTGCCCAATCAGGATAAGGGTATAAACCTGAGCCTCCTTTGATGAGGTATTTCATTTTCCTCCCAATCAGGATAAGGGTACAAACCTGAGCTTCCTTTGATGAGGTATTTCATTTTTCTCCCAATCAGGATAAGGGTACAAACCTGAGCTTCCTTTGATGAGGTATTTCATTCCCCGGTCAGGTTAAGGGTTAAACCTGAGCTTCGTTTCTACATGAGGTATTTTCCGTCCCATCCAGGTTAAGGGCAAAACCTGAATCTCACTTTCTTTTGAAGTAAAATTTTCTTCTTTATTCTTCACTTCATATCTACCATTTTTATCAAGGCTAATTTCTTCATACCCAGTCAGATCCTTATAACTGGGGCATTTTTATAGCCAAAATTTGGTGTGTTTTTCTTTGCCACTAAGCTCGTCTTCAAGCCGGCTTAGTAGCAAAGAGGGGCATCTGTAAACACCCCAATTTTTCCTCACTCATTCTTAAACAACCCTCCTCGTGCAGTGCCAACCCTGTTAGGTCAGTGTAGGAGTCAAACCCCGAGTCAGTTTCAGAAAATCACCATTTTACCAACTTTTATTAGGAAAATTACCATTTTACCCCTAGGTCATCCCGGACCCCAGTCAGTCGGAGTCAACTAAGCTCATTGGTCAGTTCAGAACAGTTAGAATATCAGTCATCTCAAGCTCATCTGAGCTCACAATGAATAAACCATTTTCATTTCTGACTATTCCTGCCAAAATGGGATCATTTCTTCAGAAATGAGCTCATTTCTCACTCAAATCCAAGCCAATTGTCTCCGAGTCAGTCATTCATAGTCAGTTATACTCCTCAGAGGTTTACTTGAGCTCACCAGAAGTTCAAGCGCTCCAGTTTCAGTTCAAAACCATTTCCAAGTGTCCAGGAGCCCATTTTAGTCCATTTCAGCTCTTTCAACTGAAATTGAGTCGAGTTCAGCCAATTGAGCTAGTGTTCAAGCTTCGATTTTAGTTCACCTCAGTATTACTGACCTTTGTTTCAGCTCAAACCCAGTTCAGGTTCGTAATTCACTTCATTCCAATGACCATTCCATACCATTTCTCTAAAAATGGCAGCTTTTCTTGAAAATTCAGTTGGAAAGGTCAGTTGAGTCAGTGTCCGGTGAGTTTATTTGAGTTCTGAAACTCTAAAACTCAGCTCAATCCAGCTCAAACCCTAATTTTCAGTGTTACTCTAGCTTGGCAGAGCTCGAAAATCATTTCTTCAACCATTTTTTGCAAATTTTGTCAATTTTAACACTTTTTGAACTGGTACAAGTGTCAATCGGGGTCTAACATCCAAAATTCTTCATTCAGGGTTAGCATTTTGCATAGCATTTCATGTCATTTCATATCATTTCTCAGCATTTCATAACATTTCATCACATTTCATTCCATTTTCGAAGTCCAGAACTCCAGTTTTATAAATTTCAATCCAGATTGAGTTTTAAAAGTTTTCAGAAATCAATTTCAAACCCTAGGTTTTCAAAATTGACATTTTTACCCCCAAGATTCTAAATTTGGAAATATTTTCTCGAGAAAAACAATATGGATTTCTTTCAAAGTTAAATTTTCAAATTCTATACTGGATTTGCTTTGCAACGAGCTATTAAACTTCAAAATTCAAGCGCATTTCAAAAACTGTCAAAAATAGCTCATTTTGTTGAAAGCATTTTCTCGAGAAAAACAATCTGGATTTCTTTCAAAATCAAATTTTCAAATTCTACATTGGATTTGCTTCGCAATGGAGTATTGAACTTCAAAATCCGAGCTCATTTCAAAAACTGCCAAAAATAGCTCGTTTCGTTTGGAAACTTTCTGAAAAGACTATTTTACCCCTCTAATCATCAAAATGAATTTCAAAATCAAAATTTGAACCCGCTCTGAGATGGCCCATCCATTTGCATTCTCTTGTTTTAATTTATAAAAAAAAGAAAAAAAAATTTACCTTTTTCTTTATTTTTTTGTTTGTTTTATTTTTTTTATTATTTTATTTTCCTAAGGTGGGACCCACAAGGGGGTCGACCACCCTAGCCCTCAATCCAGCCTATTTCCTTTCTTTCTTCCTCCATTTTCTTTTTTATTTTTATTTTTATTTTTTTTACTTTCCTTTTTTCTTTCTTTTCTTTCTTTTCTTTCTTTCTTCTTTCTTTTTCTTTCTTTCTTTCTTTCCTCCTTTCTTTCCTCTCCCAGCCACTCACGTATACCCTATCCATCCCCTTCTCTTCCTCTTTCCCTCTCCTTTTCCTCCCTTTCTTTCCTTTTCTTTCTCCCCTCTTCTTTCCTTTTCCTTTTCCTTCTTCCCTTCCTTACTCCTTTCTTCCTCCAAAGCCATACGACTGTAGCCTTGGGCATGACACAGCCTTCTTCATTAATCAATGGTAACTTAGGGAAAGATATCATCTTTCCTAAGTTACCAATCAAAAACAAAAGGAGCAAAAGGCTATGGCTGGCCCATTTTCCCCTTAACGCACCTCTCTCTCTTTTTCTCTCTCTCTCCCTTTAGCTATCTTCTTCTCTCCTTGGCTACTACAGCCACAACAGCCTTCCAACCTCCAGCAGCACCTTAGCTTCAGCCACCACAGCAACCAAGCTTCCTCTTTCACCCCCATCTTTCCCAGCCGGTGCTTCCTTGGCAGCTCCTTCGGATTCAAGCTATCAATAGCAACCTTCATTGCTCCACCTTCACCACCTCCACAGCAGCATAGCAGCTCCAACATCTCCACCACAACTTCAACACCCCCAGCACTTTGGAAGCCTTCTCTGCAATCGGTTCCAGCCACCTCCACAGCAGCCATCATCGAACTCCATCTTGCAACAGCCACCTCTTCCATGAGCTCCTCTAGCCGGACCCCTACCCAACTTCAACCACCTTCACGCCCAATAGCTGGTCCAGCATATACAAGGAAGCATCCCTTTTCAGTTGGTGTCATCTTCCTTCAATTGATCCAAACTAACCCAAGGAATATTCAAGAAGAAGACTTAGCCATTTTATTTCTTTTATTTCAATTCAATGTAAAAATCAATGTAATATTTGGAATAAGAGTTACATTTCTGCTTAGAATAGGGTTGCATTGCATATAGTTTAATTTCTGCAAAATTTTAATATGTGATGTATGATTCATGCACATTATTTCAAATTCACTATGGTTTACACGAATGGCACAAGCTTTTATGGAGTTTATAAACTCGGTGGGATTCGTATTTATGGCCATAGTCAGAATACGAAGAAAACCAAGATTTATGATCTTCGTATTAGCCACATTCAACCTACACACTTAGGCTAACTTCAAAATGCACTGCATTTTTTAAAGTTTTAAAAGGATTTCCCAATTCCTCAATGAAATTCCCTTTTCAAATTCATATTCATTCATTCATATCATTCAAATTGCATTATTCTCAAATTCATTTTCCAATTTCAATTTCAGAAAATTCAGCTTTCTCAAGAATTCCCAAGTCTTTCTCAGGATCTGATTTTCTCAAGATCCTGAGTTTTCAAAAGAGATTTCAAAGCATTTCCCAAGTTCAAACCAAGATTTTCCAATGTTTTAAAATTCTCAAATTTCAAAATCCCAAGTTTTCAAAAATCGATTTTCTCAGATTTCCTATTTTCCTGAGAACCCAGTTTTCCTGAGAATTCATTCTCCTTTTCAGAAATCCTTTTCCAATGAATTTCCTGATTTTCCCAGCATTTCTCAAATCCATTTTCTCATAAAATCAATTCCAAGTTTCCAATCTCAAAACCAATTTTCTCAGATTTTTAAGCTTTCCTGAGAAATCATTTTCCAATGCAAATTTCTGATTTTCAATGAACTTCAATGATTTTCTCCGGAATCCCAATTTCAAGTACTTTTCCAATCATTTTTCCAGCATATTTCAATTTTCCAAAGCAAACATCATGTTTCTCAAACTTGCATTATTTTCAAAATTTCATAGCACAAGCCTGATTCTTTGTGCATTCTAGGAAAAATAGAGCATAATTTAGATATTTGAGTCGAGTTAAAGCACATAATTGGTCCTTGGTTCAATTACCCCTGGTAATGGCGCCAGGAACGGTTGAACCTCGTACCGACAGGCGGATCCCATTCCACGGAATTTTCCTGCAAATTTTCAAAACGGAGGCGAGTAATTTTTAAAACCATTTTCAAAACTTTGGTCGAGTTTGACTCGCGAAATTCGTTTCTCTCTCGCAAGGGAGGAAAAAATTTTGCGATGATAACATTTTGTCAGTTCGATGAAGATTTTTGACGGTGCCGTGGAAATGAGACCTTTCAAGGGTTGTGAAAAATTATTCAAGATTAGTGACAATGCATGCTTTTCTGATATCGGGTCTCTCATCTTATTGCAAGCTGACCTCCATCGGTGGATAAAATCTTGGGCCTTCTCGTTTTCTTTCTGTTTCAGGCCACAGAGATGACTGAGGGTCGGGAGCGCCTCAGCATTAAAGAGGAATCGCTCGATGAACATATTCACCACCTTATCAAATTCTTTGAGCTCTATGGGGTTGATGTGCTCCGAGTACCATTTAGCTGTCGTTCCCTCCAGACTGCGAGGGAAACAAAGGAAGAGTGCCCGGTTGTCACGCTTGAATCGTGAACATTCAGCGAAAAACATGGCGAGATGAGCCTTAGGGTCGCCAGAACCATCAAACTTGATAAATTTTCTGGGGAGATTATCCAGATTGTCGTCCCCATCTAAATCATCATAGAAGTCTTCGCTGGTAAAGACTTTCTTGCCCTTGTCGCGGGCCTGCAAATCTTTGACCATTTTCATCATATCTTTTAGTTGCAACTGAGTAGGGTCATTAACAGACTGATTTTTGGATTTGTAAGCCGACCCCTGACCCTGAGTCGACCTTTTGAATTCATATTTATTTTCACATTCCTTGTCAGCATCGTCAGCTGATTCTAACTCATCAGGTATTTCCTCGTGACGACTCTGCTTTTTGCTGATCTTCACATTCTTGACGGCATGACCCTTATCTTTCTGTTTGGTCTGAATTTGCTCAATACTGGCCTCAGCTTGCTCTGCCAGCATCTTGGTCATCATTTTTTTAAACATGACGTACATTTGGGGATCGATGTCATCATCCGCCTGCTGACCCTGACTCTGGATTGATCGAGGTGAGTCCATCTCTTTTTCTGAAGCTACTGAGTACGCGACGCCTTCAACTGATGTGGTTTTCTTTCTGGATCTTGTATGAACCATCGGGTATCACAAATGTTCTCTTGGATATTGTTGATGCTCTCTGCAAGGTAGAACTGATGGTTAGGCTTCTGAAGGAAATTTGGTTTGGAGAAAAATATTTGTTGAGAATTTTGGTAGACAATTGAAATAATATCCCATTACTAGGGATTGAGTCGTCGCTGGGATTACGACAATTGCGTTGCTATTCTTTGCAAGATAAACAACTGAAAATATGCCTTGTTACCTACGCGAGGTCGTCAAACCACAGTGAAATGTAAAGTAAAGGAATTTTATTGAGGGGAAAAACATGATTTTATCAATAATACACTTGACAGAGGGGAGGGGGACAAACAATTTTCCACCACTCTACAAGATCAGAAGACACACGAGGACCAGGAAAAATAGTAAGATTGACAAAGGAATCCCAGCCATATCTGGCAGAATGGTATGCTCCGGACCACTGATCTGATGCGAGATCGAATTCTGGCAGAACCCCCGCTAGTGGACGAATCTCTACGCACTTCTGCCTCTGAGAGAACTGCCTGACACACCGCTCGGGATGATAGTATGCGCAGAAGAACGGGCCAAGTAGTCTGAATCTCTTGTCGTAAGCATAAGTGTATCTGGGAGGTGATTCCTGACGATCAAAGTAGTCCCATACGACTTCTTCCTCCTGAAGGTTGTCAATCAAGATTCGGTATCGAGCAACTGGAAGAAGCTTTTCACCATTATATCTGAATGAACTGGCTCGGGCTGGTACATGCTGGAGGAACCAAGATTGTAATGCATAGGTGCACCCTTCGACTAGAATCGACTCTCTGAGTGCGAAACGAGTCAACCCTCAGTATAGAAAAGCGAGTGTGGCCATGGCTATTGAGAGGCAGCTGGTCTGCCGACTTTCCCATCTCCTTAGAAGCTGGACTATTCTGATATCCATGTAGTTTTGTCCATCTGGAAAGAAAGCTAATCCTACCGTGCACAGAACCATCGCGTGCTGAATTCTCTCTCGAGCTGTCCTGGACAACGAGCTGACTTCTGCAAATGTTCCATACTGTCTGTAGATTTCGAGCAGGTCCACATATTCGTTTTCATCCTCCTCTATCAATGGCCAAGACTTGCGTCCTGTCATGCGAGCTAAGGCATCCTTAGGGTCCAGACCCTTAACATTAATCAGAAATTGTTTCTCCAATGGATCTCCAGGCTGACCGGCTGGCTCGGGCAATCCCATAATCTCTGAAAATTCATCCATCAGTATTGTCATCTCGCCCCACGGAAACCAGAAGGTAGAAGTGCTCGGATTCCACCGCTCTGCTAGTGCATGGATCAAGTTGCCGCTGACTGTCTGCTTTCCCACTGCGGACGCGAATTCCAATCCACACTCATCCAGATGGTCCGAAAACATACGAGAGAAGTTCTTGAACCATGAATAATACCACCGGGGAAAGAAGGATCCGGTGCTGAGGACTCGATGTTTGGGAAGACTTTGTCGCACCTCGTAGGAGATGTGACCCTCAGGGAAGACTGAATCAAGCTGACTGGATGCCATCGGACTAGAAAACATGGAAAATTGGAATAAGACTTTGAAAATACAGGAATTTTGAGGAAAATGCAGGCAGGATAAAAATAAAGCAGAAAATTCGAGATCCAGAAGACAGGAAAGATGGGAAATCACCTGGAGTTTTGAAGGAAATTAAGGGAAATTTGGAAAATCGTCCAGGGTTTGATGAAATATGAAGAAATAAATGGAAAATGAAGTATTTGGAAAATCGTTCAAGGTTTAAAACATGGACAGTACATGGACATAGATTGGGGAATTTTGAGAAAATTGTCCAGTATTTTAGAAAATTGGGGAAAATATCGAAAAGGAAATAACATATTCAATCAAATTCTGCATAAACAAGTATGCACAAACAACATTCCCTAAAAGCTGACTCTAGATGCACAAATTTTGAAATGGCTGTGGGACCTTAATCCTAACTCTAAGGCTCAGATCATCTGTATCCAATCCAGTTATGCCTATATACTCAAGCCAAGGCTCAATGTACGTGGCATAAAATCAATTTCTCCGGTTCTAGGTTCAAGTTTTCCAACATCCTTGAGCACCTGCCGATATACGTTGGACTATGGCCCTTGGAACGTGGCAGGGGGGGTTTCACCCAAATAAGTGGCCCAGTTGTGAGGCTCTGTCCCGAATTATGGTTCTGGAAGAGAGCCCAGCAACGTGAAGACCGGGACAATATAGGTGGGGGTGGTTTTTTGAAAACATGAGCACATGCAAGCAAATAGAAGGCTCTAAGTCCTAAAGAGATAGATTTTTGAAATATTTGAAGAAGCAAACATTGTTTTCATACAATTCCTAAATTGAGGAGTGTTGTATTAGACCTAAGTCTATGTGAGCATAAATAATTCTCCTCAACATGGTCCTACCAAACCATACCTAGTCTATATGCATTACATGTCAGCTGGGTTCAAGTCTAGGCTCCTAGGTTCACATGATATCATAAAGCAAAGCTGACATTCCATGGAAATCGATTTTGACAACTTGAACTAAGTAGAGCATTAAATTGATCAGGCAAAGACAGGTCCCATCACGGTCGCCAAACCTGTTATCATCGCAAAATTTTTAACTTTTTGCGAATCAAACTGACCTTTGAAAAAGATTTTTTTGAAAATAACTCGCCTCCGTTTTTAAAATGCGGGAAAATTCCGTAGAATGGGACTCGCATGTCGGTACGAGGTTCAACCGTTCCTACCACCTTTAACAGGGGTAATTGAACGAAGGATCAATCTTATGCTCTACTCTATTCAACTTGTCTAAATCATATTCTAATTTCTAAATGCACATAGAATCAAGCATGTGCTATGAATTTTCAGAAAATGCACATTTTGAAAACATGATGTTTGCTTTGAATAATTGAAATATTTAGAAAATGTAAATCTTGGAAAATCGTGAATTGGGATTTGAAATATACTTCTAAGAGAAATAAAATCGATTTTGAGGAATCCTTGACATTTGGTGAAAATCGATTCTGAGAGACTTGGTTTCTCTGAATTCAAACTTTGAAATTGAAATTCTAACTTAGAAAATTTGAATTTGGAACTTGGGAAATATTTGAAATATCATTGGCAAATCCATATTCTTTTGAATAAGACTTAGAAAAATTCTAACTTCAAACTTTGAAATTGACTGCATAACTTTGGAAAATTGAGTTTATGAACTTGAGAAAAACACTTGAAATATTCTTTGAAATTCAATGCTTTTGGGAAAATCGATTTTGCTATAAGACTTAGGAGATTTTAAGAAAATGAACTTCTTTGAATTGAGATTGGAATTGGCAAATGCATGAAATTAATGAATATGGATTTGAGGAATTGAGAAATACTTTTTGTATTTTTGAGAAATGCAGTGCATTTTGAAGTTAGCCTAAGAGTGTAGGCTGAATGTGGCTAATGTGAAGATCATAAATCTAAGTATCATTCGTATTCTGACTATGACCATAAATACAAATTTCACCAAGTTTATAAACTTCATAGAAGCTAGTGCATGTGCCATTCGTGTAGACCATGGTGAATTTGTAAAAATATGCATGAATCATCATCCATCACACATTAAAATTATAAAAATAAACTATATGCAAAGCAACCTAGGCTAAGCAGGAAATATAAATTCTTATTCCAAAGTTAAATTACAAATTACATCACTATTGAAATTTAAATACATGAAAAATAAAGTCTTCAATGTACCTGCAAAACTAGAAAACTTGGTTAATGAAAATATGTTGGCTTTTCTAGATTTATCCAACAATATCAGGAAATTGTTGGATTTTGCTAGATATAAGCCTTTTTGCCATGATTCCCTTAAATCAAAAGTGATAAAGTATGAAATAAAATGTAATAAATAAGGAAGATAAGATATGAAATTTCGAAATTGGGGTCCAAATGACCAAAATACCCCTAATAACAAGACTATGGCCTTGAAATTAGGGTTTTTAGAAAGATATTTTGATAAAATGCAAGTTTTGAAATTTGAATGGAATAAACTCAAACCAAATATGCTATGACATGATTAAAAATATGAAATTAGGGTTAGGGATTTCGAAATTTAGGTCAAATGACCAAATTGCCCCCAATAGCAAGACTATGGCTTTGAAATCAGGGTTTTCTGAAATAGATTTTTGGTAAAAACTTAGGTTTTATGCACTAAATGAAATCAAATGAGCATCAAATTAAACCTAAAGCATCCTAATATGATTATGAACATGATTAAACCCTAAAAATATATGCTTATGCACGAAAATCCAATAATATCACAAATTTTGTGATTTTTTGCAGTGTTTTGGATCTTTCAGGAACCCGGTTTTGCAATTTGTTTAATTCAGCCATCAAATGGATTCCAAAATCCATAAAAATTGGTACCTGCACTTGTTATAACCTTAATGTCGAATTGGAATTATAAAAATAATTTTTTGACATTAAATTAATCCGAAAATTGCATTAAACCCTAAAAATATGCTATTTTTTTACCTAATTCACCAACCAATCTCAGTCCAAGACCTGAACCAGGGGCCAAATTTCTATGGAAATTTATGAAATTTTACAAAGACTAACTAAGAAGAAAAACAAAGATTTCCCAATTTACAGATCGGAAAAATCATCTCCGGTTAGGGAGAAACCTTTCCGGCAATCTGGGCTAAAATATATCACTTTTAACAGGGATTAAAACGGCTACTTCAGATTGAAAATACAAACATAAATAGCAAACCTAAACAAAAATCTCTGAAATTTTAGTGGTGAACAGTAGACAAAAAAATAACAATACTCACGTTTTACAGATCATGAATCGGATCTGTGGTTTGGGATTTATGACTAACACAATTCTGATTAGGGTTTTGGTAAACCCTAATGAGTTTTAAATTTAAAAACAGATTCTATGAAAGGGGAAAAATACTAAATAGTAATAAAAAAATCCGAAACTTTCACAGAAGACAGATCTACTCAATGTGAATCCATAGCATATTACAAATCTAAAATCGGATATAAGATGAGAGAAATATCATAACAGCAAGTTGCCTTCTTGATTTTAACCACGATTTTAAAGCTTTAAAAACCCGATTTGATGTCTGATTTTTTTGACAGGGTTCCCGAGATCCAAAACCTCTGATATTTCTACAGTAACTCAATAACTCATGCATGCATTACATATAAAAAAATCAGAAATAAACAATGATAACTTCAATTCGAAATAACATTATCTTTACTGTTCTAAACCTAAAACACACAAAAATTTAAGAAACTTGACAAACCATGCATTAACTAATGTAAATCAATAAAATAAACCATAAAACAGTAAATAAAAATTATTTCTATGCTATAGAACGTAAAACAAACATGATTAAACCATGAAAATAAAATAAAAACAGGGAATCAGTGGCTGAAATTTGATATCACCTTTAAAACATAGATTTAACCCATTAAAAGGGGTAAATCATATATTTTATTGGTTAATAATGTAAAGAATCATATTAAAATCAATTCTAATGGATTAAAATCTCTGTAAATCATCCAAAACAGGGTTAGATCACCTTCTTGGATCATTCTTGATGGTTCTTGAGGTTGAATCCATGGTTTAATCCATGAAGGTGATGGTGCCAATGGCTAAATCATGCTTAAAACAATGAAAAATATTAAATAAAAACTAAAAATTAAAGAAAATAATTACCTTGAGGTTGCTGCAATGGAGGAAGGGCTAGAGAGGAGAGAGAAGCTCCAAGAATCCAATAGGAGAGAGATGAAAAAATTGACCCCCCTTATGCATCTATTTATAATAAAAAAATTAGGTTTAAATTTTAACACTTTTGAAAATCTTGGACTCTCTAAGGGGGGCGATTTTGGTGTGAGTTTACCTAACTAACCCTAGCCTAGATTATCCTAATTAAGTCCTAATTAGCCCCTAGCTAAACCTAGAAAATCCCCAAATGTGGTGCCACTTGGCATTTTCTCACATTGGGTTTTTAAAGTTTTAACTAAAACTTTTAAAAACAACAATTTAAAAACCAAACTTTAAAAATGAGTTTTCAAAATAGATTTTGACTCTTCTAAATTTCTAAAACTAACCAAGACACTGACTAAGCCTAAGCTAACCCTGACTTTCTCAAATGTGGCGCCACCCCGAGTGGGCCCTACTTGATTTTGTCAAAAAATGATTTTAAAACTTAAAATTAAGAAAGTTTTCAAAAGATTTTCAAAAGCAAACTTGAAATTAAAAGTTTTGAAATGGCATAGAGTTCCAACTGGGTTAAAACTCCTCTGGATGTGGCGCCAACTGAGTGGGCCCACATCTCATTTTGAAAATTTTGAAATAAACACTGAAAATGGCTTTGAAAAAGGGTTAAAATCGACATTTGAAATTCAAGATCTTTGAAAATAGGGTCTCAAGCGAACTGGAACTCCGGGTTAGAGTCCTGAACTCTTAGGACTCTGAGATTTTAGATTTTAAAAGCCAAATGAAAGAATTTTCAAAAGATTTTATCAAGAAATGATGAAATAAGTCAGAAAACACAGTCAGGGTTAGACTCCTAACTCGATCGAACTCTAAAATAGAGTCCTGAACTAACTGTACTTTGTAAAATGACCTAAATTTTGAAAATAATAAAAAAAGACTGAAAATGGAAGTAAAACAGACTCCTGACTGGATTAGGACTCTAAGACAGAGTCCTGATCGGACTGAAACTTTCAAAAATTTGAGAAATTTGATGAATAGAGGAATTCAAAAGCGACACCACCTCAATGGGTCTCATCTGTGAATTGAGATCGATTAAAATTTGAATTTGAAATGAATCCAGATTGTTTCCTTGAGAAAATATTTCGAAATATAAAGTCCTGGGGTTGAAAAATGACAGAGTATTGAATAAAACCCAGGTTTTGAAATTGATTTTGAAATAAAGCTTTAAAATTCAAATCTGGATTGAATGTTTTGAAATAGGAGTGCTGGATATCGAAAATGAGATGTAATGACATGCAATGCTATGCAATGCAATGAGATGTGATGAAATGAAATGCAGAATACATGCAATGATATGCAATAATCTGTGATGACCTATGAAATGGACAAACACTGGATGAGGGTGAAAATTTGGGGTGTTTACAGGAGTTCAAGCTGACAAGGGGCAAAACCGTGCACATACCAATACAATGGCAAATCGAGAGGCAAGACTTGATGGGCGAAGCTGCACTGCGAGGGTAGAACGCTAGAGCTCCATACTAGGTATGGGATCATACCTCGATCATCGTAACACACAAGCAGGTAACTACGTAAGCAACTCTTGAGGTAGGAGATCCTATACTGACTACGCAAGTGTAAAGGATGACTCAAGAGGTATGGGGGTTGCACCTCAATTAAACGATAAACGTAACAAGCAAAGAATCATACGACAATGATAAGAATACATGCACGAAGGGCATCAGCAAGGTAAGGACGAACATATGCAAAAGGTAAGTGCAAGAGCAAGCACGACAGCACAGGAAGGTAAAGTACGAAAAGTAAAGCAGAAGCAAGGCCATGGCGCATAAAGCGTGGAGCAACAAGTAAATGCAAGAAAGTAAAGTGCAAGAACGTAAAGAAGGACCAAGATTACATCCTGGAGAACAAGGCAGACATAAGCAATTAAATGCCAGGGCACAAAGAGCGGGGCAGCAGGAAAGTAAAGTGTGAGAAAGTAAAGAGGACAAGGATCACAAAACCGCGTCCTTGAGTTAAAAGATAGGAAATGTAAAGACAGGAATGAAAAGCTTAGGCACATATAGCGCGGCGGCGACAGAAAGGAAAGTGCGAGAAAGTAAAGAGGACAAGGATCGCAAAACCGCATCCTTGAAGGTAAAGACATACGTATATATATTATACGTATACATATATCATTCTCTTTTAGTTATCTTCCTTATTTTAACATTTATCAGTTCATTGTCCTTTCACGCGAGAATCCCCTACCTTAAGGGGTTGCGGGTCCTCGTACACATGCAGCGTAGGCAAACAAGAGCTCGAGCTACAAAGGGTGAGCTGGATCCACTGTTCAACCTGGAGAACTTGGAACACTAGTATATGCCGAAGATAAACAAAAAGCAATAAAGGCAGCGAGGCCTCTTGCCTGCAGGAGGCAAATGCAGGAACTCTGCATCCTGCAGACAAGGGTGCCAGAGGCAGGGGCTTCAGCCCTGGCAACAGTTGCAGAGGCAGGGAGCAGGAGCTCCCTGTCTGCTAGCACAAAGAAAGGCAGGGGAGGGAGCAGAAGCTCCCTGTCACACCTGCCACAACAAGGCAGGGGGAGAACACCCCCTGTCAGAACATGAGACAGGGGCGCAGCCCCCTGCCGGCAACAAGAACAAGGCAAGGGGGCAAAGTCCCTTGCCAGAGAATCACAGAGATGCAGGGGGCAATCCTCTGCTCAAAAACAGGAAAGCAGGGGGGGCTTCGCCCCCTGCTGACACAACGCAGGAGGCAGGGGGCCTCGCCCCCTGCCAGACCAAACCCCTTGCCGAGAAGGAACAAGAAAGCATGGGGGCTCTGCCCCCTGCTGGGACATCAAGAGCAGAGAAAAGGGACAGGGGGGGGGGGGACCCCCTGTCGAAAGGCAAATGGCAGGGGGATAGAGCCCCCTACCGACAAAAGAAATGGCAAGGGGACAGAGCCCCCTGCCGAACTAGCAAGGACAGGGGGAATGGAACCCCCTGCTGACAAGCGTCGACGACAGAGGGCTCAGTCCCCCTGTCCACCGACTCCTCATAAAGGAAAGAAAAGAAGAAGTGAGAAGGGGTTTATACCTCGAGAGACCACGGCCACGGGGGAGTCGTCAGGCTGGAAGGAATGGGAGGTCGTCGATCGAAGGGTTGGGGTCAACAGCGATGATGCAGGTGCCGCCGAGGAGACGAGGGCGTAAGAGGAAATGGGAGACGAACAGGTGGCTGGCCTCCTGCAGCACACGGCACGAAGAGGAGGGGATCTCGCGTCGTCGGGGCTGGAAGGTCGAGGGCCACTGTCGGGTGAGCTGCCTCGACAAGGGTGGCGACGTCGATGGCCAGAAGGGCTGGGATCAAAGGTCGTCGACACACGAGGTCCCTGGCACAACCGACAGCCAGACAGGGAGGGTTGAGAGGTGGAGAGTGGCGAGCAGGGAAGCCGGAGCTAAGAGGCCATCAGTGGCTGAGGATGCTGGCTGCCGAAGGTCGTTGTCGACGGGGTAGCGAGGTCGTCATCCGATCGCCGATCGCAGCCGAGTAAAAGGGGGAAAGAGAAGGGCGGCCGATGGCGATGATCGTCGGTGGTAGAAGGGGAGACAGTGCTTCCCAGTGGCGGTTGCAGGGAGGATCGCTGGTCTCCGGTGGCCCCAGGGGAAGTGGAGGAAGCGAAGAGGTGGAGGCGGTGCCGTTTGGCAGCAGAAGGGGGCAGTGGTGGTCGGCGGCTAAGTCGTCGGCGTCACGCAACACAGGAGACAACAAGAGGGAGGCGGCCGGACAGAATTGCTCGCCGGCGTCTCTGATCGTCGACGGCGGCGGCGTGAGGGGGGTTGAGCAGATGAGAGAGAAGGAGCGAGGGTTTTGAACCCTCGCCTGAGACGTTGTGTCCTTTTAAGGACACCGACTTCTCAAGAATTCAAGAAGCCGAGGCGCGGGTCGGCTCGAGCTCGGGTCCAACCCGGATCCGGGCCCGACACTGGAGTTCAGACCCTGACACGTGTCTGACATGTGCAGGGCACGTGTCTGACACGAGTCGGACGCGTTTTTTTTTTTTTTTCACGGGCGTTACAACTTTTGCGGATCCTTGGGGCTTTACGCTACCAAATGCTTACCAAGCACCACTTGTCGCTACTTGGGCATCAGTGCACTGTCAGGATAGGGGTCACGTCCCATGGCACATTTATTCTAACCATCCCGATGAGCTAGTACCTCTCGAAATGCAGGTTCCCTTAAATAGTCATGTACCAAGACACATTTTACTTAACCATCATACCACTTTAGAATCATCAAAAGTAGAATCTTCCTGGCGGACCCTGATGGAATGTGTTTTCTATGGCGAGGACGGGCACACAATGACTAATTGCCAACTTAGAGAAGCATACGACAAGAGGGTGTCAGCAGCCCAAGATTTGGAAGACACAGCTTCCTCAATCCAGGGTGCCCAGGGCAATCGTTCGCCCGCTTATAGACCCTCGCCCAACTCGCCAATATACACACCTGCCTCCTAATCATCCCAATACTCAGCCGATTCTCTGAAATACACTCTGGCCTCACCACCTTATGCGCCAAATGCTTCGCCGCATTACACTCCCATGACCCCTCCTTACGATCAAGGAGTCCCAAATGAAGAATTGCATTGTTTTTCCCCTCCGCGAGGGATCAGACATACGGGTATTGCAAGAGAGTACTTAAAGAAGTACTCTCGTCGACCCTAAAGGATATAGGACTCGTTGTCTTTTCTCGATAATCGGTTTATCATTTTGTTTATCAAGTAACTTTTTGTACCAGAGTTTGTGTACTCTGTTGATTTTTGTAAAGTGTCTTTTTGTACCAGCACTGCTGGGTTTTTGTAACTTTGACACTTAGAAATACTATGATATTTTGGGTTTTTCACTATGTTTCTTTGAATCCTAACTTACGTATCTTTTTATATTAAGAATGGTGCAAGGTACGAACGAAGGTTCGTCTGATGATTGGTCAGATCAACGAGGATTTGTCATGGATTCTCTCGGTGCTTTGGCAGATGCAATTCGAGGCCAAATGCGTGCTCTTGCACCCTCCTCCGAGCCAAGCCATCATACGACGGTCTCATATGAGAAATTTCTAAAACTTGATTTGCCCATTTTCGTTGGCAAAACCGATCCAGACTTGGCAAAAAACTGGATTAAAGAGGTTGAATGAGTTTTCCGAGTGCTAGATGTCCCATACGACAAGAAGACCTTGTTTGGAACCTTTCGATTGAAGGATAACGCCCGCAATTGGTGGGACACGACCCAAGATGTTCTCTTCCCAGATTCATCCATGATTCCTTGGGAAGCCTTTAAAAAGGCGTTTTTGGGAAATTATTTTCCTCCTCATGCACAACAGAAGAAGAAGAAGGTCAAATTTTTGGAACTCTGCCAGGGAACTTCCAAATTGGCGGACTATATCGCCAATTTTCAAAGGTTGGAGCGTTACTGCCCGGGCCTGTTCAACGGTGAATGCGAACGGGTCGGCAAGTTCGTTCGAGGATTAAGGGAAGGACTTTGACCTAGGGTCCTCACCAGCATGCCCTCAACCTTCTCCGCGGCAGTTGCGGCTGCCACCCTCCTGAGCGAAGACTGGGAGCGCTCTAAAAGCACCCAGGCCAAGAAGTCACCTGTCGCAGGTGGAGAGCAAAAGCAGACCCCTTCCGGCGGCCAAGCCAAGCGGTTGCCTTTTTTTGTAAAAAGGGAAGGAGGAAGGATGCAGGCTCCTCCTCACAAGCGTCAGCGCCCTCAGGGCAACCCTCCAGTTAGGCAGCAAGCTAGTGATGCTTGCCCCTGGTGCTCGCGACCCCATCCTGGACAGACATGCCCTCGTGAGACTGGTGGATGCTTATATTGTGGCAAGATGAGTCACTACATTCGGGAATGCCGCAAGAAGGCGATCGATGATCTCAGGCAAAACAATGGAGCACCTCTGTTTCCTTGACCACCGCAGCAACCACAACAACCGCAATCTAGCGGTCAGAAGAAGACGCCAGGACGCGTCTACACCACCACGGTCGAGCAGTTGACCAAAGGCGAGCTCGTGCAAGGTACCATTCTGGTCGCTAACCAAGCAACTTTCATACTCTTTGATTGTGGTGCCACTCGTTCCTTTATTTCCGTAAAGTTTGTTGAACACTTGCACTTACCTGTTAGTCCTTTGAACAATGTTCTCGATGTGTATAATCCAATTGGGAAGAACACAGATTGTGTGACCTACGTACTAGCTCTGGACGTAGTCTTAGCCGATCGGCACTTGCCCGCTCGTGCTATCCTGCTTGAGATGACAGAATTCGATGTCATCCTAGGCATGGATTGGTTGCACAAGTACCATGCCAAAATCTTTTGTCGGGATAGTAGAATTGTCTTGTCTCCACCAGGGATGCCTAAGGTGGCATTCAAGATCGTGAGACCGGTTCGAGCTAGCAAGATAATTTCTTCGCTAAAAGCGCAAAGCTACCTAAGAAGGGGATGCACTGCCTTTTTAGTTAGTGTCGTCCAGTCTGAGTCATCACAAGTTTCGATCAGAGATTTGGAGGTTGTTCGTGATTTTCCAGACGTCTTCCCAGAGGAGTTGTCAGGACTTCCCCTGCTTCGTGAAGTGGAATTCAACATCGAGTTACTACTGGGTACTGCACCAATTTCTAAAGCTCCATACCGTATGGCGCCAGCCGAGCTCGAGGAGCTCAAGAAGCAGTTACAGGAGTTGATGGATTTAGGATTCATTCACCCCAGTGTCCCGCCTTGGGGAGCTCCTGTTTTATTCATTAAAAAGAAGGATGGATCGTTGCGATTGTGCATTGATTATCGAATGCTCAATCAGGACACAATAAAGAATAAGTATTCATTGCCTCGCATCGAGGATCTTTTCGATCAACTAAGGAAGGCTAGGGTATTCTCTAAAATCGACCTTAGATTTGGGTACCATCAACTCAGAATTAAGGGAGATGATATCTCCAAAACAGCTTTTCGAACCACGTATGGGCATTACGAGTTTACTGTCATGCCTTTCGGACTCACCAATGCTCCTGCAGCCTTCATGAACCTCATGAACCGTGTGTTCAAACACTTTTTGGACACCTTCGTAATCGTGTTCATCGATGACATCCTGGTGTACTCGGAGACCTGGGATCAACATCGCGAACACCTGATCATAATCTTGGAGACCCTGCGGAAGGAGTGTTTGTTCGCTAAGTTCTCCAAGAGCGAGTTTTGGCTCAAGGAAGTTATGTTTTTGGGTCATGTTATATCCGAAAAAGGAGTATCCGTAGATCCTGCCAAGGTGGAGGCCGTACTAAATTGGCAACAACCGAGGAATGTTCGTTACATCAGGAGTTTCCTTGGATTAGCTGGATATTATCAAAGATTTATCCAAGACTTTTCCAAAATCTCTCTACCTATGACAAAACTGCTAAAGAAGGAGGCTAAGTTCGTGTGGGACAATACGTGCGAAAACAATTTTTGGATGCTGAAGGAGCGACTTACTACCACTCCTATCTTGGCCTTGCTTTCAGGACAAGGCGGCTTCGTGATCTATACGGACGCTTCAGGAACAAGCTTGGGATGTGTCCTGATGCAAAATGGGAAAGAAATCGCCTACGCCTCGCGCCAACTCAAAATCCATGAGAAGAATTACCCGACCCATGATTTGGAGTTAGCAGCCGTGGTCTTCGCTTTGAAGATATGGCGACACTATTTATACGGGGAACAGTTCGAGGCTTTTACGGATCATAAGAGCCTTAAGTACTTATTCTCACAGAAAGAGCTGAACGTGAGTCAATGACGTTGGTTAGAATTCTTAAAGGATTACGATTTTACCCTTTCCTACCATCCAAGGAAGGCAAACGTCGTGGTTGATGCTCTCAGTCGCAAGGCTTCCAGTGTTTCTTTAAATCTATTATACGCTGATTGGAAGCTTTTTGAGGATCTGGTTTCTTGGAAACCATTTGCGGTCACACAACATTCTATCATACTTTCTATAACGCCCCAAAAATCCAAGACTTGTAACTTTTAGAATAGTTTAGAAAGCTTTGAAATCATACAATTATCAGAGTCTAAATAGTACTTCAGCGGAAAAGGATATTTTTAAAATAACAAGTCGATGGACCTTGAGCGCATTACAGCGTAAGCTTTCCTTTACCGAGTTCTGCATAACTATTGAAATCAAAAGGATTTTAAAATGCAATTTCAATGATTGAGAATTTGTTTGTTGAAACCAAGAAGAAGTTTACTAAAACAGTTTTAGTAACTCGAGGTTCAATAAAAAGAGAATTTTTAAAATACACTTTGTACCAAATTTACCAACATGTCCTTAGGAGCGAAACGTCAGGGAAAGAGCTCTATCTTGATCTCATCGCGCCATCGTGCCATCGCAGAGTATATCACCTATACATCATCAGCCTATAAAATGGGCCAGTTTCACTAAAAACTGGTAGGTGCACATACAGGACGATATAGAACATAATTAAGCAAAATAATTTAATATGTCACGTAGACAGGCAATTATATAGCAATTTAATTTCAACAGATTCATGGAGCAAATATCATGAGCAAAATGTTAAAACTATTACAAGCATTTCACTGGCACAAGTAGGTTAATTATTATAAGCAAAGCACTGCATAAGCAAGCAAAATACAATGCTACATCAACCACACACACAATTCCATAAGTATTGAAACTCGTTGCATGCCATAGCTTTCATACGTGCATAACTCAACAAATTGTGTGATCGGATTTAAATTATGTTTCGATATTAACTGGCCAAGTGGGTACGCACAAGGCACGACTCTAGAAATAGCCTAGACTGATCCGGGGGTTTATTATGCTATGTATTTAAGATAACCCGGATAGCTGACTGAGTCCGCACCTAAGGGGACAGTCAGTGACCAAGAGAGAAATCCCCAAAGCAGCATAAACAATTGATGCATCCCGAACATGGAGAGCTATCACCTAGGATAATTATGGTAGTCCCTTTCCCCTAACTCCGATGACTGGGGAAGCTGAGTCTTTTGCTCGTAACTGTCATTAATGACTCATCCATCAAAGTTTTTGTACCTTCCCGTCCTCTCTCCTGATAGGAGTCAGCGGTTCGAACGAGTATATCAGGGGAAGTTAACTGAAGACCCATTCTACATACTCTGGTCTTTCGACCCAACTCGAGTATCTTGCCGGTGAAGGCGGAAAGCATCACTTATTTAGGTGATCTCAGCATTTTGTTATTTGCACTCATTAAGGTTGCCACAACCTACTCATCCAATCATCGCAACGTAAGAAGACGTATTTGTCAAAAGTACGACTACGATAAAAGGGATATGGTTTCACAAAAGAAACCCCAACAAATATTATCTGCATAAGAAGTAACACGACACAATTTGACAAGATAAGTATTGAATTCATTTCAACAATATTTTTCATATTTCATGATACAAGGTCGTCTCGAATCTCTTGTCTGGTCAACAAAATACTTAACATGTCGTGTATGTCTAAAAGTACGCAACACTGAAAAAAGGGAGGTGTGTAGGCTTCTCAAAAGGAACACCCAACACACAACTTCATAACGATCCAAAGAATATAGGAGTGCTCATTTGGCACGATTCATCCTTAAAAGCCACAATGCCACATTAAGTCATTCACACAAGGCACAACACTATCAATCTTGCATCCAAAATTTATCTTAGTATCGACATGCGACATTAGATTGATAAATGAAGAATGGGTCCTTCAACAGAACCCCACTCATTCATAGGCTCATGCCCCTGATCCGGGTTATTCGAATTGGGTCGCAACTGAAATCGGGGTTATAAAATATTTCTCCCAAGTGTGTGGACCTGGGAGGGCCCAAATGTGACTTCGCAATCCGACAGGACTTAAAACTTAACTTTGCATAAGTTGTGCATTTTGAAGAGCACTGGGTTTGCATAAGGAAATCCTCTTTAAAAGAACTATAGCGCACAAGCGCAACTTTTAGTGTTTTGAAAGCAATTGAAATCAGGTTAGGCACAAGACTACATTTATGTAAGTACATATTTACCATAAGTGTGAGCATATGCAGATTATAATATGACAACAAACAACTCTCGACTTGCAATGTCGCACATCGAACGAAAGCACATAAGTAACACACGAGGTACCAAAACCATACCTTGACCACTTAAATAGGCAAACACATAAGGTCATAAGTAATACATGAGACACGAAGTCGTACCTCACTCAAAGAAAACGCGCAGGCAAAAATGGATGCAAGCAAACAAGGGCATATGTATTTCAAGAAATACGAAACCACACCTCAACTTATAAGCAACTATGCAAAATAATGATCGAAGAATGAAATTGTACATCGACCCATAGGAACGTACATGCAAGTATATATGCAAGCAATTAAGGGTATAAGTATTGCAAAAAGTATGAAACCACCTTCAACCACATAAGCAAATATGCAAATTAATACTCAAAGAGTAAAATCATACCTCGACTCATAAATATGCGGACAATAAAATATGCAATGCAAAAGCAATATAAATCTAAGTACATCTAGCATGGACATCTTAATTATTTCAACTTAATTAGGTTCATCTATTGCCCTTTGTGCGACTTTACCCTACCTCGGGATGTCGTGCAGCTGCGTGCATCTACGGGTGTAGATTATACGAGGCTCAGGCCACGGAGCCAGAGTAGGGTTCAATACGAAGTCTACAAAAGTATGAGTATTCAGCGTTACATTATTTATCATGTGAAGAAAAGAAAATCAGGCCTGTCGATCAAAAAAGAGAGAGACAGCAGGG